>NW_023618674.1:4216-20915 GCF_014905685.2 Nematolebias whitei
TTTGAATGAGGATTAAAAATCATTATTACTGTTTTAAGTAAATAAAAATGAGTAGTTCACTTCAACATGTAAACATTGTTTGAACTAACACAATTTGATTATCAAAACATTTGTAAAATAGTAATGATCATAGAGAATTGTCTTTTTCCACTTGATTAATTCAAGAAAGAAAGTCTCAGGATGGGTCAACCTGTATTTCTGGATGCAAATCAATGAAATGACAGTTTCTGACCATATGATCCTAAGGTTAAGTTTTGACATCAGGTCAAGTTCACTACAGAGACTTACCATAGACTACAGAAAGCTAAACAAACAAGTTCCTTTATCTAGGTGGCCAATGACCCAGATCCAACAGGAACTGCCCAAGGTCACCAATGGTAAGTACTTTTCCACCCTCGACGTTGCCTCTGGTTTTTGGACCATTCCTGTGCACGCCGAGGACCAACACAAAAGAGCTTTCACTTTTGGTAGCCAACAATACACCTTCACCAGGTGCCCCTTTGGCTATGCTAACTCACCAGCTGAGTTCAACATCTTTTTGAACAAAGCATGTCCAGACGCCCACGAACGTGGGACACTGATCTACATGGACAATGTCCTTTTGAGGCAGCCAACACTGGACTTACACTTGGCTGAGATCGACCACGTTCTGAATCAACTGACTACTGCTGGTGCTAAAATCTCATTGTCAAAATGCCAGTGGTACAGGACCAAGGTGGACTACATTGGCCTACTAGTAGGTCCAGACGGAATACAACCACAATTGACTCGCACCCAAGGCCTAGACAATCTCAAAGTCCCCACCAATCTCAGAGAACTACAAAGTTTTCTGGGCGTGTGTAACTACTCACGCCAAATCATAGAGAACTATGCAGATCTTGTGAAACTACTGACTGAACTCTTAAAGAAAGACATCCCATTTGTCTGGACTGATAACCAACAGCAGGCAATGAACGCTCTCAGGGACAGACTCAAGTCAGCCCCATGTCTAGTCTATCCAGACTACAACAAAGAGTTTCACTTGGAAGTGGGCTTCTCAGCTCGCTGCATAAGTGCAGGTCTGTACCAGATGCACGACAAAGACAAGCGTGTGGTGGCCTACACCAGTAAGACAATGGCAGGCCCCGAATTAAAGTTCTCAGTCTGTGAGAAAGCTCTACTGACCACTGTGTGGGCAGTTAAACACTTCTCCATTTACATCGGTGGACAAAAAAAATCATTGTTGAAACACAACACCAGCCAGTAACTTTCCTGAATAGCCAATGCATCAGAGATTGTGTGGTGACAAACTCACGGGTAGCCACGTGGCTAATGGCGCTTCAAAGTTTTGACCTAGATATCCGCTACGGACAAAAAAAGAAGTCACATTTGGGCACCGACCTGGCACTCTGCCAGGAATGTACACAAGATGTACCAGCCACCCAATCGCCAGCTGCGGAAAAACCCTCAGTAAATGAGGGCCCGAATCACCACTACTTTGATAGCAACATCTGCAAAGATATGACAACACTGTACGTGGATGGATGCTCATTCCACCACAAACAAACCTGCAAATCAGATGTTGGAAGGATCCTCCTCCAGAACCAAGAAAAGGTCACTTTTAGCTATAAATTAGGCTCTCAGACTTCTCAGTATGCTGAGATAGCAGGAATCCTAATAGCTCTCCAGATGGCAGTAGAACGCTCCATCCAAATGCTAGTCATCTGCACGAACTCTAATTACGCTCGAGTTAGTTTCTTGTGTCATCTCGCTCTATGGAAACAGAATGGCTTTCTCACAAGCAACAAGAAAGGGGTCAAACACAAAGAGCTTTTCATGGCATGTGATCACTTGGTGACATCACATGACCTACAGGTCTACTGGAAAAAGGTTCCAGGACATTCAAGAGTCCTAGGCGATGACAAGCGGTATAATGACCTTGCAGACTTCCTAGCCAAGGACGGAGCTGTGGACGGCCCTCTGTGGTCCTCTGACCCCTCCTGGCTGCTCACAACTCTGGCAGTACAACCTACAGCCGAGGTAATGGCAGTCACACGTGCACAGGCTGCAGCCAAAATGGCTGACAACACAGTCTCTGTACAACCCGTGCTGACTGACCCAGACATCATCCAACTTCAGAAGTTGGATCCTGCGATAAACTCGATGATACTGTACTTGACAGACCCATACAAAAACACTCCGTCCGAAGCCGACCTGGATTCCAATCCAGACCTTAAAGTCCTCTTTCAGCTGCGCAAACAGCTAAAATTAATCAAGGGCATCCTAACTTTAGCTCATGGACCGACGTCCTCACCCGTGTTCGTGGTCCCCCATGACCACAGGGGGGTGATGTTAGTTCATGCGCATGTAGTATGACATATACTGGATATATTCATACATTTCACGGGTTCTTCATTTTTCTGACTGTGTAAATGTCGTGCATTGAATTTAACAGAAATGTAACGAGAGACGTTATTTATCTTTGACCCATCAAAATGAATGCGGTCATTTATTTACAGAATCAAAGTTTAACATCAAACATTTACATTAATTTGGCAAAATATGAAAATAACAACAGCATAGTTTTACAGGAAGTGAGAACAATACGGCGATTGTTTTCACTTTTCAGCTAAAACGGCAGACATCAATTAATCAGTTTTACAATCAGGAAAATCATACGGCCATGATTTTCCGTTGCATCACCACAGACATTAATGAAAACATCTGGATTAATTTTTAGGAGAAAGGAGAGTTTAAGATGGAAAATGGAGATTTATCTTACAGAGAGATGTGTGAGGGAATTTATCTGTGGTACCAGAACAACACGCTCTTTGGAGAATAAGCTTGGCCCATGGTACGCTTGGTCGAAATAGAACTTTTACCTGGCAGATGATAATCAGCGTCGGTGTAGAGTTCCCTTCTGACTCTTTCAGCGTCTCCGTGAGGACAGCCAAACCCCTAGGAGTCGTGTGAGGTTATCCAAACAGAAGTTATAATCCCCAAAATTGTCTCTGGATCATTCTGAATGCGTTTGCATCCAAGAACTCTGAACTCTTTACGTCTCCAACTCTTTCAAAGCTCTACTCATCTCGTCACGTCTCGTCTCGACACGACAACGGAACTTTTTGACGACACTTCTCCGACACTTCTCTTGAGAACTGGGAAGTTGCCACATTTAAATGGGTTCGACTTCCGGCTCATTTGAGAGCTTTCTGATTCGTGGATGGACCAGAACAGAGGTGTGGTTTGTGATGTAAGGTGTTATGAAAAGTCAAGGACAGAGATTAAGTTTGTTTAAAACAGACAGAAAGATTGTTGGAGAACTTCAGACTTCGTGGAGTCTCTCCTCCTAGTATCTTCTGTGAAAGTTAAACATGACATTTCTTTTCAGTAAACTTTTTAGTTGACCGAAACTCGAACTCTAACACACTTACAAATTTGCTCATTGAAGACAGAAAAATCAAGAAATGCATATTAACCTGATTTCTTCTTTGCATGAGGAATAAAAATCATTACTTACTATTTATGTAAATAAAAATGAGTAGTTCTCTTCAACCTGTAAACATTGTTTGAACTAACACAATTTGATTATTAAAACATTTGTAAAGTAGTAATGATCATAGAGAATTGTCATTTCTACTTGATTAATTCAAGAAAGAAAGTCTCAGGATGGGTCAAACTGTATTTCTGGATGCAGATCAATGAAATGACAGTTTCTGTCCCACAAGGTTCTTAAGGTCAAGGGTTTTGACCTTAGGCTTAGTTTGACGTCAGGTTAAGTTCACTACACGCATGACCTCCCGTCCGCAGGACACAAGGGAGATAAGGCCACGCTGAAAGCATTAAAACAAGTTGCTTATTGGCCTGGAATGAAAAAGGATGTCAAGGACTACATAAAAGGGTGCCTGGTCTGTGGCTAGTTGCAGCCATCCAGACTACTCCACAGAGCACCACTGCAAAGTAGAGGCATTGCATTCCCATGGTCTGACCTCAAGATCGACTGGGTTGGACCACTTACTAAGAGCACTAGAGGAAATAAATATTTTCTCACGGTAACTTGTACATTTTACCAAATGGGTAGAATGTCTACCAGCTCCTAACGACACAGTACAAACAACTGCTATGTTACTAATGAATCACGTATTTTCAAGGTTTGGACTTCCCCTCAGGGTGAACTCAGACCAAGATACACACTTCACAGCTGAATTGATGAAAGAACTGTGGAAGATGCTAGGCATCAAAGTCAACTTCCATGTTGGCTACCACCCACAGGCCTTAGGCCAAGTGGAGAGAGCAAACAGAACTGTGGTAAGTATTTTGAAGAAATACGTAGCTGCAAATCACAAGGACTGGGACGTGAAACTCCCTCTGGTCCTCATGGCCATAAGGGCCACTCCACACACATCGACTGGCATCTCTCCCTTTGAGATGATGACGGGTCGACAAATGACTCTCCCTCTACACCTGTTGTACCAACCAGGCGATGCCGCCATGGCAACAGCCTACATCACACAACAATACATAAATGACTTGGAAGAACACCTTAAAAACACCTTTGCTTTTGCCCAGAGAAACCTGGAAAAATCCGCTGAAGGACGAAAGGCGTATTATGACCAAAAGGCCCCTCACGAGGAACTCCAAGTGGGAGATAGGGTCTGGTTCGCCCCCACAACTGGGAAAGGAGAGTCCGGGACCAGAACTCTTGCCTGCAAACTGATGCCCAGGTGGACTGGACCCCACCTAATAACAGACAAACTGTCTCCAGTTGTCTACCAGATCAAAATCATTAAAGGCCAAAAAGAGCCAATTGTTAAATGGGTACATAGAAACCAGGTCAAACTACACAAGGCGTTCAATAACTCCACAGGAGACAAAGATCTCACAAACTCAGACCTTGAGGGAAAAAGGGTCGTCCAAGCAGAAACTAAATAAGTCCAAGCTTGATTAAGTGTTAAGATAACAACTCAGACGCGATAATGTGATCGAATCTGACTATCAGAGTGAGTGTCGCAGTGAAACGTTGTTTCTAGTTGCTTAATCACTACTTTTGTCGATGTTGAAACGTTGTTTTCTAGTTGTTTTCTAGTTGCTTAATCACTACTTTTGTCAGTGTTGAAACATTGTTTATTTGGCTTTGGTATTGTTTCTGAACACCCCCAGCAAGAATGAATTTTGTGTGTACTTTAGTTAGAGACTATGAGGACTTTAACTATGCCAACATGCAGTTCATTTGATAAACTTCAACCTTTGAGGAGACAATGTAGATTAATGCTACCTTAAGTACCATAACCTACATTGGTCTCACGACGCTCAAGCCGAACCTACTCGAACAATCCTATTCGGGGGGGGGGGGGGTGGCTAGCTAATCCTTAAGTTGAGTCTCGCCATAGACTCCAAAACATTTAGGGGGAAATCAAAAACCCAAAACTCAAGTCGTTCGTCCAAAGGGACAACAGACAATTGAACCAAACTATATTTTGCCTTGTAAATCTAACTTAAACCAAGTTAGGAATGGAAAAATAGTTTGAAATGCCCTTCTATAGGTGTAAATCCCTATATATAATTTTTCAGCATGACCCACCCTTTAATTGGTACCTGTAGCTGATCTAAACCATGATAGCTTACACACCAGGTGCATATAGGTTAAGGTCTTATGTAAAATCCCACTCATAAGCCCAACTAAAACCACATTAATGCATGAACACATAAGAACCAGAATGGCATCCACTGGGAACCACCAGCAGCAACCTTCGCTGAAGGGACCTACAACTCCACCGTGGGTCTCCAAACTCCATCCAGTGGTCGCCTCTGCAGTTCTATTGAGGGAAGCCCTCTGCATGCTGATCAATCAACACCTCCAATCGTTGTGGATTTACCGTTGTGGATTATATGACTTTTTCCAATGGATTACCGACTTTGTTTCCAAGGAGTTAAAGCATTGCTACAATGGAATTACCAACAACATTGTGGAATTACCTGAACTGTTGTGGGATTACCTTCTTTGACTTTTGTTTTCCTCTTGCTGGATTACATCAAGATCAAGGACATTCAGGGGTGTAAGTTCATATTGGAATTCATCCCCATGGACAGGCGATGATTTCCAAAGGGGGGACTGTAGTGAACTAGGCCTCCGACATCAATCTGTCTCTGAAGACCTTCAGGGGACAGGAACTGCTCTTTCATTGATTTGAATCCAGAAATACAAATTATCTCATCAAGAGACTATTTAATTGTATCCTGAATTAATCAATTGAAAGAACACTCTTCTTTTTTATATTATCATTACTATTTTACAATATATTGATAATCAAAAGTGTGTTTAGTTCATACCATTTCTAATGTTGAAGTAAACCACCCATTTAAATCAACTGTGAAACAGTATTAATGATTTTTAAACATCATTAGACTTTGATCATACAGTTAAATGCCTATTTACAAAGTAAGTGTGCATTTAGTCTTCTGTCTGAATGAGGGTAGTGGACCTGATGTTGGTCGAAAGTCAGAGACAAGTTATGAGAAAGAAGTGTCTTGTTTTAAAACTCTCAGACAGTAAATAAGAGCTGCTGGCACCTGCTTTGTCTCACCTCTTCATAATATTTCTCCGTCTGTACTAACCGTTCTTAAACATTCCTGCTGTCTCCTGACTCCTAGTGACCCTCTGACATCACTAAAACCACACCCCTGCTGGTTGTTTCAACCAATCAAGAAGTACCACGTAACAGGAAGTGGATACCCCTTTAAAAGGCAACACTTCTTGGAACTGTTCAGTCAGTCTTCTTCAAACTCTTCACGAGTCTTAGTCTTCATCGTCTGTTGGAGTCTTCACAGTATTTTCCAGTCTTGTTGGAACTTTCAGTCGGAGATGAGACTCAACTACGTAGCGGATGGATTTGACCATGTGCCAAGGGTCTCTCCAGTCCAGCGTAGTCACAGCCTGCCTCGGCTGTGACTCAACCCGAGCATTAAAAGCTCAACTCCTAAGGAAGCTTATTCGGTTGAACCGAGTACTTTGTCACCATTTCTGATGACCCCCAGCTACTCTAACCGGAGACGCTGAAAAGGGAGCGTACCAATGGACTTCTGTTCCGGAGTGGATACATCCTCTGCTAAGGTAACAAAGTCGCTGCACATCCTGAAGTGTACCGGAGGGCTGACCTGGATGTCGGAGGAAGGATGCCATGTGCTGGTTCAACACATAACTTTCATCCATCTAAAACTTCCCCCTTAAATCTATTCCTCCTCTCTTAAACTTCTCTATTCGCCAGTAAATCAAGCTAGATGCCTTCAGCGATGAATCAGTCTCAATCAGTAATGTTCTGTTGTCTTGTTTAGTAAAGCGTGCCAAGTTTATTAATCAGAACAGATCAGCAAATCAATGTGTACATGTTTTGATGTTAAATTTTGATTCTGTTAAATAAATGACCGCATTTATTCTGATGGGTCAAAGATAAAATGGCGTCTCATGTCACTGATTAAACACTCCACTCACTAGTTATCTTGGTCACATATGTAGTGAACTAAGCCTCAGGTCAAAAACCTGACCCTGAGGGCCTTCCTGGAACTGGAACTGTTTTTTCATTGATTTGAGTCCAGAAACACAAATTAAGCTCATCCAGAGACTTTCTAAGTGTGTCCTGCACTGGTCAATTGAAAGAACACTCTCTTTTCATTATCATTACTATTTTACAATATCTTGATAATCAAAGTGTGTTTAGTTCAAATCATTTTTAAATGTTGAAGTGAACTACTCATTTTAAATCAACTGTGAAACAGTATAAATGATTTTTAATCCTCATTCAAAGTAGAAATCAAGTTAAAATGCCTGTTACAAAGTAATGATGCATCTTTGATCTTCTGTATGAAATGAGAAGGAGTGAGTCGGTCAAAAGTCAAGGAACGGTCAAAAACATGTTTATTGGAACGAACTATCATGTTTTTAAAACCTCTCAGACATAAACAGAGGAGCTGGCACCTGCTTTCTGTCACTTCGCCTAAACATTTCTCTGTTTGTTCCTAAAACATCGTTGCTGTTTTTCTGACTTGTAGTAACCCTTTACGTCACTAAAACCACACCCCTGTTAGTTCTTTCAGCCAATCAGGACTTCCCAAATGAACCGGAAACAGAACTCTTTAAATGTCGACACTTCCTAGTTCCAGTCAGTTGCTGGAGAGAACAAGAAGTTCCAGACATGATCCGAAGTTCTGGGATGAACTGAAGTTCTGGAGCGAACTGACTGGTACTGATGGAGTTCGGCTGGAGTTCCTGTAGGAGCCACGATGCCTCGCTGTGACTCCACCCGGTGAAAACGTCATAACTTCTGAGGAGGTTTGTTCTGTGATGATCTCACGACTCCTGAGGTCACAGCTGTTCTTACGGAGACGCTGAAAGGTGGCTTGAAGCGGAACTTTACGCCGGAACTGAAATATCTTCAGAAAGGTAAAAGAGTCGATCTTCAACTACCAGTGTACCGTGGATTAAGCTGCGTCTAAAGAAGCGTGCTGATCTGGTTATACAGACACATTCTCTCACCCATCTCTCTCCATTTAAACTTCATTTTCCCATCTTTAAAACTCTTCTATCTGCCAGTAATTAATCCAGATATTTTCAGAAATGTCTGTTGTATTTCAGTTGCAAGTAAGAAATCAATGTAATCAATCTGTCAATTAATGTAAATGTGTGATGTGTTTTAAATTGTTTTTAATTAAACGACTCACTGTTGTGGTGGGTCAAAAATTAAAACACGTTTCCGTCCACATTTAATCATTCAAGGCACGATAGTACTCAGTCCAGAAAAATGAAAGAATCCGTTTAAATTATGGATAATATCAGGCAGGTATCATTCATTACACATAACAGAAATTTAACTTGAAAAAGAAAAGAATCCGTTGTAATTAAACAATTAATATTCTTTGTGCTTGAACTAGCTTTAAGAATAATTAATTAGGAGTGTGTCCACAGCAAAGCTGTCCTGACATACTACATGTGGTATACAGGGAATAAGTTCAAATACCATGAAAATTAAAGATGTCAGAAAAAACAGATTCTCAAACAATCAGGTGTAGATTTCATCAAATCTATTAACACAAAGCTTTGGAGGAACAGTCAGAATACAAAAAGTCAACGCTTTACAAGTACTCAAAACTCCCAATGCTTGCTCTGCCTTGGCTTTGATCCTAGTCTTGTCCTAGTGTTTACAGAACCAAACTCAGACAGATACTATAAAGAACAGTCTCACAAAAGAAAACATCCTCAAGGTTCCTTACAGTGGAGGGGAATGATAAGCATCTAGCCAGCTGTTACTGACACCATCATTCCACAAACAGTGATACCAAAGCATTATAATAACATACTATTCAGATCAAATGACACAGAATAAGATAACATGCCTCACACATAAGGATCATTATATAATGAAGTATCACACACACATACATGTTTCCCTTGACAAAAGCATAAACAGCATTCAGAATACACAACCTACAGATGTGGACAGTAACTGTGGTAATGGACCACAAACCTCCACACCTCACAGACTATTTAACAACAAAAACAACAAACCTGACAACTGAACATTTTAGTTCTGTGTGACCTCCTAACTTAATTAGGAGAGAATATATTCTAAAGGACTTTAGTAGAGAAGACATCAAAAAGATCAGAACAAATTTTATATCATTTCCGGTCCCTCCTAAAGCCAAAGAAATTCAATTTAAAATCTTAAATAGAATTTATCCTACTAAGGAATTTTTAAGGACAAAATTTAAAATGGACACTGGGAACTGTGTTTTTTGTGAGACAGAGAGTGAGAACCTGGAACATCTTTTCTTTGATTGCATGATAGTTCAGCAATTTTGGCTTGATTTTAAAATGTGGATCGAATCCAAAGGGATTCAGCTACTTACTCTCACTTTAAAAGAAATCAAATTTGGGTTAATTAATAAGATTGGAAATAATTAATATGCTATCAATAATTTGATTATATTAGCTAAACATTATGTTCATAAATGTCGCTTTTTCAAATGTAAACCTAAAGTGAACCACTGGAAGAATGAGCTAAAGTCCTATGCAAAATCATTAAAATATGTAAAAGGGAAAAATGCTGACAAATTTCTTAGTTAATTTCAATTTCCTCATATAATGCTTTTTTTAAATTCTCTCTCTTTATCCTTCTTTATTTCTTTTATTTCCATTATGTTATGAATCACCTTTTGTAACTTTCGATTGTAAGAATTGGTACTTTTTGTTGTGTATTGTTATGGTTAAATAAAGTTTAAAAAAAAAAAGTTCTGTGTGACCTCTTGTGGGTCTTTATTAGGTCATGGGACAAATCCTGTACTGGGTTTTTGAGTTTGTGGCAACTCACTGGGAGCAAACAAACTCCACTTGAGTTAGGTGCAGGATGGTGTCAGGTAATTTTAGCTTCATGTATAAAAGTAGCCTAATACTACAGTAAAGTTGGAGTTTAACCTGGGCAATTCTGACATTGTTTCATCCATATTTTGATGTTAACATGTGATGTAAACATTATTCAGCTTACAGGAATGACATTGTAGTAATTTATAAAAAATTATAAGGTTAGTCTCATTAAAACACAATTAGTTCATCTGCATGAGAGACCTGTTAATTAACCAAGTAACTAACTGATTAAATCACAATTCTCTCAGGAATAAACACAAATAACATTTCATGGGGTCTGACTGTTTGAAAAAACAAGTAATTTGATTGGTTGGTTGGCAATCTCCACATATTGCACAACCACTGAACCAGTATTTTAGAAACAACATCTATAGTTCAAATTATGATCTAAGGTTTAATTAGTTTGTTTTTAAAGTATTCTTAAGAAACTAGGAGAAATCATAGATTGTAAACTTGTTGAAAATTGTCACAGAAAAACTTTTACAAAATCAAAACAAATTTTATTTGGGTGATAAGATACCAGTTGCATCTCATGGCCTATAATAGTTATTTTAATATTTTCTGTCAGAAAGTTTTCACTCCTGTGTGGACTCTCATGTGTCTGTTTAAAGTTCTCTTCTCACTAAACCTTTGTCCACAAAGTTCACAAGTAAACGGCTTGTCTCCTGTGTGGACTCTCATGTGTCTGTTTAAAGCATTCTTCCAACTAAATCTTTGTCTACAAATTTCACAAGGAAACGGCTTTTCTCCTGTGTGGACTCTCATGTGCGTGTTTAAATTTGTCTTCCAACTAAACCTTTGTCCACAAAGTTCACAAGGAAACGGCTTGTCTCCTGTGTGGACTTTCATGTGTCTGTTTAAATGCGTCTTCTGACTAAATCTTTGTCCACAAAGTTCACAAGGAAATGGCTTGTCTCCTGTGTGGACTCTCATGTGTGAGTTTAAATGTGTCTTCTGACTAAATCTTTGTCCACAAAGTTCACAAGGAAACGGCTTGTCTCCTGTGTGGACGCTCATGTGTGAGTTTAAATGTGCCTTCTGACTAAATTTTTGTCCACAAAGTTCACAAGGAAACGGCTTGTCTCCTGTGTGGACTCTCATGTGTGAGTGTAAATTCGTCTTCCAACTAAATCTTTGTCCACAAAGTTCACAAGGAAATGGCTTGTCTCCTGTGTGGACTCTCATGTGTCTGTTAAAATGTGTCTGATGACTAAATCTTTGTCCACAAAGTTCACAAGGAAACGGCTTGTCTCCAGTGTGGACTCTAATGTGCGAGTTTAAATGTGTCTTCTGACTAAACCTTTGTCCACAAAATTCGCAAGGAAATGGCTTGTCTCCTGTGTGGACGCTCATGTGTTTGTTTAAATTTGGCTTTTGATTAAACCTTTGTCCACAAAGTTCACAAGGAAACGGCTTTTCTCCTGTGTGGACTCTCATGTGTGAGTTTAAATTTGATTTGGAAGTAAATCTTTTACCACAGTCATCACAGCTTATTGATTTTGGTCTTGCCTGGACTTTCCTGCGTGACTCTACATGTTTCTTCTCTCCAACACATTTCTTATTAAGCAGACAGCTTGAAGACTTCACTCCTGAATGACTTGTCATGTGTCTTTGAAGAGTCTGGTTACTGACATACTGCTTACCACACTCAGAGCAGCTCAAAGATTTGTTGACAGTTTTTACCTCTGATTCAGGAGCCCTGCTCTCCTTCCAGTCTTTCATACTGTCTTCACGTTCTGATTCAGAGTCTGATGAGTTCTTTAGCAGAGAGTCAGGATTGGTCATTTCACCATCCTCTTCATGGTCCTCATTAACGTCAGTCTTTGAAGAGCTGAAACTGTCTTTGTGAGTCTTTAAATCTGGGTTCTTGGTAAGTTGTTTTTAATCCTCCTCACTCAAGAAACTGTAGTGACCAAAAACCTGATATCGGTCTCCTCTATATTGAGTTGGTCTCCCACCAGACTGGTCTAAGGGTCTTTTCTTCCACTCTATGATAAGAGGCTCTGGGTCCTGCTGGTCCACATCAGGCCTTCAGTCTTGAGGAGCTTCTTCTTTTAATCAGCTCTAAACAGAGGCAGGAACCACTGAAACACATGAACATTAAGGGCAATGTTACTTCAACACACACACACACCCACACACACACACACACACAATTTTACACTCACAATCACCATATTATGTCTGCATATACATTAATACCAACATAATAGTACAAAATAACAATTTTAAAGGCCAAAAAACTAAATTTCAAGTTATTCTGTTCTGAACAAAGCACCTGTGACAAATTAATTTTTTTAATATCACCCTTTTGAATTTAACGAAGGTCTCTAACCCTCAAATTAAATATAAACTGAAACGTGAATTATTTTCTCATGTTTAAAAGGCATCCCAAAAATCAGTTAATACACACAGATATGCCAAAATAATCACAAGTTTAGTAAATTTTATGTATTTTATTACAAAAATAATAATCTGTGATTTATCTGTTGAAGATAATGCATAAAAATGAATACACAAATTAATAAAAAAATTACTTTGTATCAAAGGTTACTTGATTAAATTCAGCGTAACTTTTTATAAAAGGCAGAATTTTGGACTGGCCTTGTTCGGTGTAGTTAAAATTGTGTCTAAATTAACAAGCAATATAATTGATGTATGATCACCAGAAAAGGCATTGAAAGGTCTCTCACCAGAATGAGATGGTCAGAATGGTCCTACAGCTGCTTTTTTCATTCATTCAACCTTTATTTAGACAGGTAATCCCATTGAGCCTCGAGGACTCATTTACAAGACAGACCTGATTTCAACAAAGAAAGATGACAACAATGGACAACAGCAACAACAATAAACAATTATAAAAAGTCATACTGCAGTTTTTTTTTTTTTACAATTAGGATGGCTAAAAGAAAAAAGGTAACAAAAAAAAAGCTAGATTCTAATGCGAATGTAGAAAACTAAATGCTAACTGCCTAAGTTGCTTAAGAACTGTACCAGTCCAGATGTCTGGTGACTGAGAGGCTGAGTCTTCCTCACGGTTCACCTGTCATCTTGGAGGGACGAGGGTCCATATGGGAGTCAGCTGGGATTTACCACTCTGGTGTGATGTTCTGGTTCAAATCTCAGGTTAATGCCAGTTTCTCTCCTGGTTCGTCAGATCCTCTCGTCCTGAGACGTTTGCAGAAAATATGTTTTTCCTTCTTCCTTCCCAGGATATCTCTCTAGGAGGAAGTTTGCTTGAAGCAGTTGAAGTGGGTTGATGTAGAAAGAGCGGTGAAGTGGATGAAGTAGTGTACGAAGTGTAGAAGTGAACAAAGAAGTGAATTAATTGTCTGTCTGTGTGTTACAGATCGACTTAGGATCCTCCCCTCGGAAGAGGGATGGTTCATAACTCTGTGCCATGTTTTATAAAAAAATCACAGTCCATTTTCTCTGTCTGCCTTTAAAAATCACACTTCTTTTAAAAGGAGAAAAATAACACATTATTATTTTAAAGAGAGGTTACTTAAACAGACATTTTCATAAACATTCAGTTCTGAAGCCCCTGAAATAACATGCAATGTTCATCAAAAAGGTGTCGCTGTTCATCTCCTGGAAAGAAAATGTCATGAAACAAAGGATTCTTTTCATGTGTTAATCTGCATGGGAAAATCATCAGGGGAGTTATACTCCTTTCTGATAAAAGTTGAAGTCTCGGCAGGTGTTTCACTTCAAGGTCGTTGAACCACAAGCTCTCATTAAGACGATCTGTCCGTTTCGTGGGAAATGAGTTCATATTGGCAGTGAAGTTAACACAGTGACAGTTTTCATTACATTAGATTAGTGTCAACTAAGAAGTTTGTAAGCTGAGTCTAACACCTGTAAAATAAAGTCTGTTTGTTCCCAAGGGAATAAATGCATCTTATTTTAACAGTTTCAAACACAAAACACATGAATGATGTTTGTTATGAGATGAGGTGAACTCTTTTTCTGTTTAAGCTGAGCTGAACTGTTTTCTGAGATGAGGTGTTCTTTTTCTGAGGTGGTGTTCCCCTACACAACACACATTGATCAGCTCATGACCAGTGAGCCCATGTGGGTCACTTTTTATTTGGATCAGCACCACAAACATGCATCTGAAATGATTGACAGAAAACCTGACAAGTTACAAAACAATGTATTTCAGCTCATCACGTGACCTCAAAACAACAGGCCCCCCAATACTGTAGTCCCCTGGAGTTCAGCCCAGGTCAGCCCGGACATTAAAGCAGCCCAGGAAAACAAAGACATTCAACAGCACACAGAACCACTGCTGGATCTGAATCACAGTTTTACCAAGACCCAAGGCCAGGCACCACACTTCTTCTGACTGGTTAGTAGGACTATCTAGTGTGGTTGGGAGTGTAAGCTGCACCTCTGTTAGATCCAGAGAAATGTCTGTTAAATCTCTTGGTGATCTCTATTTATTTTTATCCGCAGGTACACCAGTGATCTGGCACAGCGCCAGATTCAAGTCAGATTTATTTGTATAGCACATTTAAAACAGGAACTGTTACCAAAGTGCTTATCAGAGCGCCATCAGACCCTGCATGTCTGGTGAACACTTCTACTTCCTTAGCTTGGATTTTGATTCGGGTATCGTCCACCAGGGCTGGGTAAAAAAAAATTATTAAACTGATTTTAGTTACAGAAGTTATTATGACATTCTGTGTATGTATATATCACAGTAAAACCACTTAAAATATTATTTTGAATTAAACTTGTTGATGACATTGAGTTTTTATTTGAGCATTTTGATAAGTGGACAGTATTGAAGTGACTGTTCTGATGACATGTCAACAAATATTTAAACTAATATTCCAGAAAGTTTCTATTTCTTAATTCTTGGATATTTTGGTGTAGAGCAGAGGTCACTAATAGGTGGACCTCGGTCCGGATCCGGACCGAGTGATGGTTCTGTCCAGACCTGTGCCCAATAAATTCAGGAAAAAAGATAATTTTCATGGAGCATTTTTCCAGCGATAGATAACTAAGGTGCAGAGACAGGGGAGGTGTGTTTTGGAGGTTCACTCTACTTCAGGTGTTACAGTAATTCAGTAAATGCACCGCTCAAGGTGGCTGCATGTTGGAGCAGCTCTGTTACTTTCATTTTAAGATTTTGCTTTTGGAAACTGTAATTCCTCTTTTTCTGGATGTAAATCACATTCTTCGGATGATTGTTTCCTCTGGTATCAGATGTTGTGCAGCTGGAAGGATTTTTACTTAAACATTTTTAGTTTTGGACATTTGTTATGTAACCATGGCAACAAGGCAGTTTTCAACAACCAACAGCAGCTGATTAACATCTCAAAAGCTCAAATAATATCTCAACTACAGCCCCAAATCTCAAATGAGTTGAAAAGGATGTTCTGTGGACACACCGTCATCTACCTGCCAGCTGTGCTCGATTGCCTGACCACTGAGATCCTGGAACTAAAAGGAAACATGGCTCATGACAGAGGAAGGACAGGATCGTCCCTCAGCACCTACAGTTGGCTGTCCGCAGCGATGAGGAGCTCGGCAGACTGCTGGGAGGAGTGGCCATTGCTCTCGGAGGAGTTCTGCCCAGCATTCGGGTGGTCCTACAGCCCGAGGGGAACCGAGAGACCAGCCGAGTCTGGGTGCATGGATCGGACAGCATCTGCAGCCAGTTTCTTAGGACCCACTGTGGGATGGACCTTTACAAGAGATTCTTCCTGTCTACAGCCATCAGCATCTACAACATTTCTTAATGAAATGAGGATAACGAGTTACAACAACAAAATAATTTCCCTCTGGGATTAATAAAGTATTTTTGAATTTGAATTTAATTGAAATTTGAACTAATACTGTCACTCAGTTAATGAGCCAATCAAATATTTTGTTTTCCCAGCACGGCCGGTGCAGCGAGCGCTCAGAGAAGAGTTGAGAAGGAACAGAGGAAGAGACAGCATGTTGTGTTCCAAAATAAGAAAAGTTGATGCTGAAAACCATTGTTTTAAAGATGACTGGACAGAGAAATTAATGTTCATTCTTCCAGCAGGCAGTTCAAAACCTGTTTGCCTCATATGCTCGAAATGGTCACATTAATTAAAAGTGGCAACGTGAAGTGCTCTTCATCTCTTTTGAGCAACGGTATCTGCTGAAGTCTGAGCAGAGAGCAGTAAATTAACCAAACTGGAAGCCCAGTATGACAGATCCACCCTCCTCACCACAAGTACTTTTACAGCCCAGCAGCATGCTGAATGTTCACTCAACGTATTGTAGATGAACATATTCTGTGATATATTCATAAATTAAACGGATTCA
>NW_023618674.1:21015-28266 GCF_014905685.2 Nematolebias whitei
AGTTGTTGGAACGAACTGTCATGTTTTTAAATCCTCTCAGACGTAAATAGAGAAGCGGGCACCTGTTTTTCCCCAACTCGTCCAAACATTTCTCTTGTAGATGAACATATGCTGTCATATATTCATAAATTAAACGGATTCATTCATTTTTCTGGACTGAATAATAACGTGCATTGAATTTAATTAAATGTAACGTGAGGTGTTAATTTTCTTTGACCCATCAAATGAATGTGGTCATTTATTTACAGAATCAAAGTTTAACACATCACACATTTACATTAATTTGGCAAAATGAAAATAACAACAGGTTAATTTAGCAAGTTTTACAAGGAGGAAACAATACGGCGATTGTTTCCCTTGCTTCCAGCTGTACAACAGACACTTCTAAAAATATCTGGAATGATTTCTAGCAAAAGAAGAGTTTAAAGATGGAAATTGAAGTTTAGGGGGAGAGGAAAAGATGGATGAGGGAAATTGTGTCGGCATCAGAACGGTACTCTCTGGTGAGTTCCCAGCTTCTTCCCCGGTACACTTAGGTGGTATAAATCAACTCTTTTACCTGGAGGAGGTGATTCCACTGGTGCGGAGTTCCATTTAACGCACCCTTTCAGCGTCTCCGTAGGAACAGCTGTGAATCGTCCGAAGTAGTGACGGTATTCCGTCCGACACAGGTTCACCTCACGAGTGGACTTCACATGAGTGGAGTCCTTCAGCAGTTCCACTCAGAGGTGGAAGATGTCATAATCCCATAAGACTCGGAAGAGCTTTGGATCATGCCTGAACTTCTGTTCTCCCAGCACTGGAGCTGCAAACGACTGAAGCCGGAGCCTGAAGCGACTCTCCACCCGACTCGACTGAACTAGGAAGTACCGACATTTAAAGAGCTCTATTTCCGGTTCATGTGGGAGGTTCCTGATTGGTCAATATCGACCAGACAGGGTTTTGTTTTTGTGACGTAAGAGGTCACTAGGAGTCAGAAAAACAGAAAGTGTTTTGGAACAGATTGAAAATGTTTTTAGAGACAGAGAGAGGAATATTTAGGCGAGTTACCCATAAACAGGTGCCAGCCTCTTATATTTACGTCTGAGAGGATTTAAAAACATGATAGTTCGTTCCAACAACTTGTTTTGCGTTTGACTCCAACCTTGGACCAACTTACACTTGCTCATTCAAAGACAGAAAATCAGAAAATGCATAATTACTCTGTAACAGACCTTAACATGATTTCTACTTTGCATGAGGATTAAAATCATTATTACTGTTTCACAGTTAATTAAAAATGATTAGTTTGACTGCAACATCTAAAAATGGTTTGAACTAACACACTTTGATTATCAAACATTTGTAAAATAGTAATGATAATAGAAAAGAGAGTGTTCTTTCAATTGATCAGTGCAGGACACTTAAAAAGTCTTCTGGATGGACTTGATTTGTGTTTCTGGACTCAAATCAATGAAATACAGTTCTTGTTCCAGGAAGGCCCCTCAAGGCCAGATTTGACCTGAGGCCTAGTTCACTACACTCTCGTCTGTCTCTAAAACATTTTCAATCTGTTCCAAAACATTTTCTGTTTTTCTGACTTCTAGTGACCTCTTACGTCACAAAAACACACCCCTGTCTGGTTGATTTGACCAATCAGGAACCTCCCAAATGAACCGGAAATAGAACTCTTTAAATGTCGGTACTTCCTAGTTCAAACCAGCTCCAGTCGAGTTACGGTCGAGCCCGGTCGAGTTCGGTTCGGAGAGCAAGCCGAACTGAGAAGTGCTGGAGAGAACAGGAGTTCAGACATGATCCGGAGCTCTTCCGAGTCTTGTGGGAATTATGCAATCTTCCACATCTGAGTGGAACTTCTGAAGGACTCCACTCATGTGAGTCCACTCGTGAGGTGAACTGTGTTGATGAAGTCCCGCCACCACTCCGGACGGTTCTCTGCCATCCTACGGAGACGCTGGACAGGTAGCGTTAACTGGAACTCCGTATCCGCTGATTCATCGTCAGAGAGAGTCGAGTTTACTACCGAGCGTACCGAGGAAAGCTGGGTTCGAATGGAGGGTGCCGTTCTGTTCAACACTTTCCCTCACACACCATCTCCCTCCCTTTAAACTTCATCTTTCCATCTTTAAACTCTTCTATCTGCTAGAAATCATTCCAGATATTTTTAGAAATGTCTGTTGTACAGCTTGAAGTGAGGAAAACTGTCGCCGTATGGTTTTCTAATTGTAAACTGATTAATTAACCTGTTGTTATTTTCATATTTTGCCAAATTAATGTAAATGTTTGATGTTAAATTTTGATTCTGTTAATAAATGACCACGTTCATTTTGATGGGTCAAAGAAAATTAACGTCTCACGATACATTTATTAAATTCAATGCACGATATTATTCAGTCCAGAAAAATGAATGAATCCGTTTAATTTATGAATATATCACAGAATATGTTCATCTACATACTGGTGGCCTCGTACGCTTCATAAATGGACTGTATTCGTGTAACAATTGATTTATCATGTTGGCATGAAATGAAAAGTGCAGATTTCTGCTGTATGAAACGCAGCGTTTTTGAGCTGCGATGCTCGGAGAAAATACAGCAATGCTTGTTGCTAGTGATGCTTTGAAAGCTGAAATTAAAGTCAATGTGTCTTTTTGAAAGCTGAATTTGTACATCTGTTGTGTAACAAGAAGCTGGGTTTGTGTTAAAACGCTTTATTCTGTTTAAACTGTGTTCCAGACGTTGGTTCTGGTCCGGCTCGGTTCTGATTCGGTCCGAACGAGTCGTGTTTGAAGAAAGAGACGTTTTTAAGAACGGAGCGCCGTCTCCGTGAGCTTTGGAGCTTATTCGTTACATTTTTAACAGAAAATAGTGCATTTTGAAAGTTCATGGACAGAAAGTTGACCGGACTTGTTCAGGCTAATGCTAAGACGCTAGCTGGAAAAACGATCTGTGATTGGTTGAAAACCGTTGTGTGGTACGCCCTGATTCGCTGAGAAATGAGTGACGTGTCTGTGTCACTTCCTCTGAGTCAGCGATATAAAAACACACCCCGTTGCTGTTCTGTCATTGGTAGATTCAGTCACGTTTAGAATGAAGCCCGTCTTCATAGGGAATTTCAATCTACTGTTTAAAGTTGAAAAACGCTTTAAAGTTGGATTCTGATCCGCTGCTCCGTTTCTTTGAACCCTAATCACTGAAACTTTGCCACATTGAAGTTTTAAATCCGTCATTAAATGGTGTTTTTGGACCACGCTAGCCGATGCTAATTTTAAGCTAACAGCTAACGACCGGATGTCACCGGATGCCATAGGAAGTCATCGCGACTCCTACTGGACATCACTAACAGTGTCTGGGTTAAAATAAAATAAGGTTATACTCCCACCTCCTGTGGAAACTTGAAATCACAGTTTCACTTCGTTTTTAGGATATTTTGGGTGAAATTATACGTGTTTATTTCCGTCAGATGCATTTTTGAGTTAATAAACGTTCTTCAAGCTGAATTATTACTGTTATCTTGCATTTAAAAAGTGATGAAGGTATTTATGCCAGAAGGGCATTTACCAAAATATTTTTCATTCACTGGTAATTCCTCTGATGGAAGGGCAAAATGAAAAATTAGAAACTTTTTAAAGATACGGTCCAGATATTCACAGAGTTGATAAAGTTTACTCATTTGCTGAAAAGATAATACACGTTTAATTGCTAGATCACTAAATAAGCGTAATTATATCAGAAAAAGGAAACTTTTCTGATTTATTTTTACCACCTAAAACAATACATCTTCTTATTTAATTTTTAAATAGAAGATAATGACAGGAGAAGACGTAAACGTTGACCTTTTAAGCTCCCAAGATGTCATCCAGGCAGCCTTATGTATTTTAACAAATCCAATTATTGGTGCACCATTAGAAGACCTTGATGAAGCTCAAAGAGCTGAAGAACTGAAAAGTTTAGCAAAAGGAGCTACGGTTAGTGAGAATAAAAAACTGAGCCATGAACGGTTAGCAAAAATTTCTCTGCTTCTCAAAGACGAATTGGATCATCATATTGCACGAAATGTCATGCTGTCTAGAGCATATGCAACTGAAAAGGAGAGGTTTGACAAATTGATGGAACAGTCTAAACTTGATGAGGAGACACGTGCAGTTGAGGTGCAAGGTGAGAGGGAGCTCTCACATAATCAGCTGTCATTACAGTCTCACTCATTTGAGGAGACCATTAGGGATAAAGAGCTTCAGTACCAAGCTGTGTGTTCAGACAACTGTGTGCTACAACAACAGTTGCAGCTCGCATCAAAAGAGCTGGACGAATGCAGACTGGAAAAAGCGGCATTACTCCAACAATGTGTGCGTTTACAAGGTGAATGTCAAACATCACAGGAACGCCTGAAAGCTTGTGAGGAGGAACTAGCCGCAGCAACAAATAAAAGTTCTGACGTGGGGCGAGTTTGTCTGGAACTCAAAGAAGATCAAGGTCAGAGTCCAGGCCAACCGCCATCACCTCAGAAAGATTTTGTTGCACCTCCTGCTCTTAATCCCATTCTGCCACCTCCACATGTGTGTAGAGAAACACCTCCACCCTCATCTCGGGTGATAGGGACAGACCTGCACAATTTTGCACTACCAACCATGCAAGAGAGACCGTTGATACTTCCTCCTTCAATGGATGATTTGCAAAAAATCTCAAAATATGTACAACGCTTTGTACCTGGACCAATGGGTTCAACTGGAACAAAAGCGTACCTCAAAGACCTTGAATTCAGACTGAGTGGTTATCCTAATGCTACGGTTGAGGATAAAATCAGTCTGATAAGGCTCACTTCGGACAGAGAGGTGTTCACCTTCATCGAGCGTCTACCTGATGCAACGAGAAGGGATTACAACCTTCTGTGTGAAGCTTTGATCAGAGAGTACGACCCCTGCACGGGACCTGCTGGTTTCCCAGCTGCTGACAAGGTCACGCAGGGCAAAAATTAACATCCAAAGGTTTATTACAAAAGAATCTTCCAAGCTTATTTTGGTAACAGAAATGAAACCGGAATGGAGGAGGAAGAAGGCTTTAAATTTGTTTTCAACAAAAATCTCCACACTGACTTTAAAACGTCAGTGCAAATGATGGCAAATTTCAGAGAAAAATCCATCAATGAGATTAATCAGTGTGCTGTGAATGTGTTTGAGGCATGTTCTCATGCTAAGACGCCCATAGTAGTGTTTCCTGGTGTAAAGGTTAAACCCCACTCCCTAGAACTGGAAGGACGGCGTGCCTCGCCGCCTCCTCCTAAGAAAGGCGAGAAAAAGCAGTCTGTTCAAACTAACAAACCGCGTCATGAAGGTGCACGCTGGGACAAAAAAGCTCCTCTTTCAGAGGATGAGCGTGATTATTGTAAATGGGGTGTGCGTAGGACACAAAGATATGGGAACCAGAGTGACCCATATTATCAGGGGAAGTCCGAAAAGGAACCCCCAAAAGACGTACCTAGCCGTCTCCCACCTCGGACGAAACAAACCGAGGCGAAAAAATCACAAAAGTTCCAGAAACAAGGCCCCACACCTCTGAGCTCGGAAGATACAGAGAAATTACGCAGGTTGTTAGAAACTTTGAAACACACTGACACGGGAATCCGACCTGGAGCACTATGCAGTGATGTGATCACTATTGCATCTGAGGGCGCGAATGACAACATTACAGATGTCGGTGGAACACACCAAGACATTGCTGTCGTTGCCTCCAACAACCCCTCATCGGAAGAAGGGGGGGTACACTCACACACAAACGATGACGAGTCATCGCAAGCTGAACACTCAGAAACAGCTACTGCTGTGCTGACGGTTCAGACAAACCAAGATTACACAGACAAGGCTGAACGTGTGAAAAAACGTCAGAAAAAACCTAAGAGGTTTCTGTGTAACTTTATCAGAAGGGGGGTCGCCAAAAAGGCGTACCTGTCAGTGACACTCGAAGGTGTCCTCACACACGAAGCACTTCTGGACGATGGGGCAGACATAACAATTATGTCAGCTAAACTGTTCGAGGAGCTGAGGACAGCCGCTGCCGGTGTTAACAGGATAATACCTCTCTCTGAATGTGCTATAGAAATGCAGGGTCTCTCAGAAAAGAGAACAACCCTGACAGCTGTAGCAATGGTTCACATGCAGGTTGGCAAAATGACACTGTACCACCCGGTACACGTGTCTCGTGTTGACTCATTCCCATTTTTGGTTGGCCAGGATTTTATAAATCGCTTCGACGCGATTATAGATTATGGTGATCAAACGATGTGGACCAAAGTGAGCAAACCACTGTCAATAGATATGCCTCCGGAGTGTAAAACAAACTGCCTAACAGCAGGTACCGCGGAAGGCGCAAAGGACTCCTCAGCCGAGGACACCAGCCTGGTGAGTGCTCCTCTGACATCATGTGAAACCACAGAGACCCACCCGGTGGTCCAAACTCTGACCCAACAAGACAGCCTCCTCTGTGAGCTGGAGCGGTCAAAGTCCGCCAAACACTACCTACCACTGGTAGTTAAAGGTGTAGAGATCCAAGGGTCCCACACCGACGATGCTGTTCTGTCTCTGTGGACAGATAAATCAGCAATTAACCGAGCTTTCTATGAAACCTTGGTTCACAAACACGTTGGTCTAGAACTAATTAAAAAAGCTTTCCACTTTCCATTAGTTCCCAATAGTTCACAGGTAATGACCACAGAAGGAGTCATCAACCTAAAACTGAACTGGAACCAACGAGAACTGGTTCACCCGTTTTTCATGATCCAAAACTTACCACATGCAACCTACATAGGCTCTGACATTTTGGTAAGGTTGGGTGTCCACGTGGACACCATCAACAAGGTGCTGTGGTCCCTAAAACCAACCACAAAGGATCCTCCTGTGCTAGACGCAGCAAACCTTAAGGCGGGGCAGACCATTTCAGAGGCCTGCCAAGTTGCTAACAACCAAACCACCACAGTACCACCTCAGGTGATTAACCTAATGGTGCGAATCCACATCATAGCTGGACAAGCTATTAGCCATAAACAGGCGTATTTTCAACCTTCTCCTGCATTTTTCAACTTGGGACTGTCCGTGGAAGCCACAAACCAAGTGAGCCTTGACTCCAGGACCACATCTATTGCTGTGTGTAACACAGGCATGGATGAGGTGCTGATCCCAAAAAACACTATGCTAGGATGGTTGATTTCCACTGATTTTCATGATTTTGAACTAGGCATTCCATTTCTGGGAGGACTCCCAGA
>NW_023618674.1:28366-30459 GCF_014905685.2 Nematolebias whitei
TTCTACCCTGAGGCTGTTAGACTCATGAATCTCTAACTAGAATAATCACTGTGAAAAACCATATCATGTTGCTGCTGATCTGTTTCATGTTGCTGCTGATCTGTTTCAATGTTGATGTGTTCATGCGTGCACATCTGCTCACAGACTCATGTTCATGTTCGTGCTGATGTTCAATGTTTTTATGTTATGAGTGCTTAAGTGTATATTTAGTTGATGTTTTTCTTAGTTCATATCTTAGATGTTATTACTGTTTTTCTTATACATTTTATTGTTGGATGTAACTGGGACCCTGTGTACATAATTTCGCTCCACCACATGTACCACATGAGGTGCGAATGACAATAAAAAAACTCTGACTCTGACTAAACCCCAAAATACATTACGGCAAAGACGGGTTCATCCCAAAGATCCAGTCCCCTGGCACAAAAAGAGTAATGTTGTGTATGCTGTTCAGTGTCAGGAGGGCTGTGATCAGTCTTACATCGGGGAAACAAAACAGCCACTGGCCAAAAGGATGGCCCAGCACAGAAGATCAACATCATCAGGCCAGAACTCTGTGGTCTACACTCATCTCCAGGCCAGCAGTCACTCTTTCAGGGATGAAGATGTTCACATCCTGGACAGAGAGGAACGATGGTTTGAGAGAGGAGTAAAGGAGGCCATCTTTGTGAAAAGAAATTGTCCATCGTTACACAGGGGTGGAGGCCTACGTGTTCAACTGTCCCCCTCTTACAATGCTGTGATTGCTAGTATCACTCAGCCCTCTGTGAATAGTAAACAGCCATCAGTGTGCTAATGACCCATTGTTAGGCTGATGGTCCTTCTTGAGCATGTGATCAGCTGGTTTTGGTTGTCAGCAACAAACTGGTTGATCCACTCTGAGAAGGTGCTATTTAAGAGACTGAGCTGAATACAGCACTTCAGACTGAGGAAGTCTCTCGGATGAGAGACGAAACATTTCTACATTTTTTTTGTTGTTGTTTTGCTTTGTTTTGTTTTTTTGAATGTCCAGAGGACCAGATTTAACTTTTTTAGATTTGTTAAGAGTTTGCTGCCTTTTTCTACAGTGGAGGCTGCATGGTGGAGGTAAGTAAATTGTAAAGGATGTTGTTGACCAGTTAAGCTTTTATCTCTCAGCCTAAAGAATGTTTTTTGATCAATAATAACACAACCATATTATTGTTGATGTTTTGTGTTCTCATGTCAATTAGGGAGATGATAAGAGCCCTAAACCCCACAGAACCACAGAGAAGATTTAGGAAGAGACACAGAGGTGCAGATGTCTGCATCAACCCTAACCTCAGTGAATCCAGTGACCTGCTGGTGGAATGTGAGGGACAATATGTCTGTGATATCAAACTGACAACCAGGTATTTGTGTGTGCAACAAGTATTATCCACACCCCCTAGAGTGAACATTTTCTACTGCTGGAGACACCATCAGCCAGGAGTGGGCTTGTTTGTGTCCAGAGAAAGCAGACATGTTGATGTTTCTGAAGAAAAATTGTTAAGTGAAAAGGCCCTCAGTGTAAAGTTTAAATCTGGGCTCCTGCCTGTTAAGCTTTTTTTTTTTATCCTCCTCACTCTTTAAAGAAACTGTAGTGACCAAAAACCTGACATCGGTCTGCTCCATATCGAGTTGGTCTCCCACCAGACTGGTCTAAAGCCCCATATACACAGGTCCGGTTCCTGTAGGACCCTATTGGGGCTTATTTAGGCCGGTTCCGGTGGGACCGGTTTATTTTTGTCCCCACAGTGCCCAAAGTTCCCCTTTAGTGGGCGTATAGTTAACCATTAGTGGGCGGATCGTTAATGTCAACCCGCCTTACCAGCTGGTGGTGCTAGTGTTACATTAAGCTCTTTACTAACCACCACTAACATGTATTAGAAGAGGAGCTAGAAAAACACACACAACCAAAATGGATGATCTTGTTTCTGTTTTGAATATTCTGCTTTGCCTGTGGCTTTTTCTCCTTTTTTATATACACATACATATATATATACATACATACATACATACATATATACATATACATATGTACATATATATATATATGTATGTATGTATGTGTGTGTGTGTATATATATATATAT
>NW_023618674.1:30559-39283 GCF_014905685.2 Nematolebias whitei
ATATATATATATACACATACGTTATGTGCATATATACACACACGTGTATACGTATACACACATATATACACACATTAATCAATTCCAATCAAAATATCAAAGCAACTTTATCTGAATACTATAAATGTTATACGTCAACAAAATTGTAACAGTTAAAAAAAATTAAAAGACTGGTGTTATTTGTAGAAACACAAAAACATATTGCTACATCTGCAGTTATGTATGAAATATAATCTTAAAATATCATCACTGGACTCTTACCTATGTGTTTTAATCCTGTGTTAGTTTGGCTGCTCCAAAACATACAACAATAATGAAAAATAAAATATGGCAAATAGCTCAGGTAAAAATGCTGACCTATAGAACATTTCTACATTTTTCACTGCTTCAGTAAAGAACTCACCATCAGACACAATCCTCTGAATAAAGTAATCTGACCCAGACCACACCATGAAGTCACAGTACTCCTGCTCTGTCACAAACACCTGAACTTGTACCTGGTGCACCTGTGTGACCTCTGCTGAGTTCATAGGACCCGTTTGTGTTGTCAAATGCAGAAATGTTTCTTAACTGAGGCACAGAGGACTCCAGCATCTTTGGCACAATGTGGGCATTTTATTTTCCAAACACCGTTGCCACAGCAGGTGCAGGAGAGCAGAGCGTCCGGAGAAGCTCCGAGGTATGGTCCGCTGCAGTTGATGTGTAGTCTGGAGGCACAAACTCTCAGATCCTGATGCTGCAGTCCAGCGATGGCTTCATATATCTGGCTGGCTGTTTTCACAACCCCATCTGACAAACAAGAAAAAAAATCAATTGTTATAATCTCCTCTAAACATCATTATCCTTTGTTTTTATCTGTAATATTCAAGTTTTGAATGTTTGTGTCATGACATACTTGCTTTAAAGTGCAGTGGCCACACATTACTGCCCCATCCTTCTCCAAGGACACCCATGGCTGTAGAGGATCTTAAGACAGGGACTGACTGATTAACCTGAAATGATACACATTACATGTTAATACAGGTCTGTTTAGTTAGTATTGATGATCATATTTTTCACTACTGTGGACATCTGCTGGTGTTTACTGACTGTAAGAACAGTCAGATGTTAGATACCCGGTGATATTGTCTACAGTGATGAGAAGCTACACACCAATTATGTCAGTTTGGGTTTTTTTGGCCGGTGTTCTGTCCATTCAGCATACATGTGATGGTATCATACATTCAGTTAATACGCATGCGTGCACATGCACATTTTACAATAAGCCTGTGACGTTCAAAGGAGCTGTATGATCATCCTACACTGCAAGATACAACAAAAAGTAAATTAGTAAATTGTTTTGGTGCAAAGTACACATGGTATTATTGTGTATTTACACAATTTACAGTGTGCAATGCATTTCCTGAACCGTAAGTAAATCATTTTGGTGACGCTTTGCGTGTAATATGTGCTCGACTTCAGGTGGAGTGAAAACTCCGTTTGTTTATGTGCGAACCGTGCAAGTGAAGTTAGTCTGAGCTTTGTGAATTTAAACAATATAAGGACAATATAATCAATCTGCTGCCTTAACTGTTAACTCAGGGTGTCATACAGCTGTTAAACTGCTAAGTTAGGGCAAACTGAGACATTGGGGTGTAATACAGCTGTAAAAAACAAAGTATATGATCATCTGACAGGTTAACTGTTAACTCAGGGTGTCATACAGCTGTTATTCATACCATACCATACCATACCACTTTATTTATAAAGCACTTAAAACAGCAACAAGGCCAACCAAAGTGCTGTACAGACAAAACAACAGGTAACACACAAAGCAAAATACAAAATGGAAGTAAATCAGAATATAGACAAAAAACGACGCAGATAATGACGACAAACCAGTGTGGAGCATACAGGATCAAAACACATATCATCTTGTGTTGAAAGCTATTGAATAGTAGTGAGTTTTTAAACGGGACTTGAAAACCGAGAGGGAGGGGGCCTGTCTGACAAGCAGAGTTAACTCGTTTTAGAGTCTTGGTCCTGCTACAGAGAAGGCCCTGTCACCTCTGCGCTTAAGACGAGTTCCTGGAACTGTGAGGAGCAACTGGTCCGCTGACCTCAGGGAACGTGGTGGGACATACGGTTGTAGCAGATCAGAGAGATGGGGGGGGGGTGTGTGTGACACTGTTCAGTGATTTGTAGACATACATGAGTATTTTGAACTGGATTCTAAGGTGAACCGGTAACCAGTGCAGTTAGGCCAAAACTGGTGTAATGTGCTCTCTTTTGCCTGTACTGGTTAAAAATTGGGCTGCTGCATTCTGGACCAGTTGTAGTCGTGCAATGGAGGTCTGACTGATACCAAACAGGAGCAAATTGCAGTAATCAAGCCTAGATGTAATGAATGCATGTATTACTGTCTCCAGGTTCTTTTTGGACAATATGGGCTTCAGTTTAGATAGCCGCCTCAGTTGGAAGAAGCATGATTTAACAATCATGTTTACATGATTGTTAAGTTTCAGGGAAGGGTCCATTATCACGCCCAGATTAGTGACTCTTTGTTTTTCTGACAGGGTTAGAGCGGAAAGGTCGATGCAGTGGTTTGTGATCGTGTCGTTGGGAGGGAACAACATGACTTCAGACTTCTTTTCATTGAAACTTAAGAAATTTAAAGCCATCCAGTCCCTGATGTCAGCCAAGCAGTTGAGCAGCGGTTGAATAGAGCATGTACCATTGTGTCTTAGGGGGAAGTAAATTTGACAGTCATCGGCATAGAAGTGGAAGGGCATGTTGTGTTTCCGGAAAATAGCACCAAGCGGCAGCAGGTATAAAGAGAAAAGGAGGGGACCTAGTATGGACCCCTGCAGAACCCCCCATTTAAGCTCTGCCTCTGCGGAACTAAAATCCTTGATGGAGACACAAAAGGATCTGTCAGTGAGGTAAGATCTGAACCAATTGAGGGCTGATCCTGTGACGCCCACCCACTGCTCCAACCTAGCAATGAGGATCTCATGGTCGATAGTGTCAAAGGCGGCTGTGAGGTCCAACAGGACAAGCAGCACAGAATCACCGGTATCTGTGAATCTGAAGATGTTGTTAAAGACCTTCAGCAGGGCAGTTTCAGTGCTGTGGAGAGGTTTAAAGCCGGATTGGAAAAGCTCTAAGATGGCGTGATCCTCCAGGAAGCAGTTCAACTGGGACTCGACTATTTTCTCTAGTACTTTAGAAACAAATGGGAGTTTGGAGACAGGCCGGAAGTTGGAAACGACTGAGGGGTCAAGGTTTGTTTTTTTTCAGGAGAGGCTGGACAACAGCATGTTTAAAGGATTTTGGCACCATGCCAGTGGATAAACTACTGTTTACTATGGCAAGAATGGACGGACCTAGAGTAGGAAAAACCTCCTTTAGTAGTTGAGGGGGGACCACATCAAAAGGGGAACCAGAAGGTACAGGGCGGATTGCGGCGTCAGGGTATCATACAGCGGTTAATAACAAAATATGATGATTTGACAAGTTAACTGCTACGTGATAGTGTGATATGGCTCATTAAAAAGAAGTGTATGGTGCTCTCACTGCGGATAGATGCAGCCGTCAGTTTGCGCTACGAGTATTGCGATCAGTGCTACGCGTATGGCGGTCTGACGATGTATGCTAGCTGAACAGAACACGGCAGTAGTCGCTTTTTTTTTGTTTTGTTTTTTGCCGGCCGGTCGGTCTGTCACTCATTCCTACTGTATCTAACATTCAACTGGGATGTTTGTTATGACATAAAATTCATATCCCGGCGATATATGAGAAGCTACACGAAGCTACATGCTTACTATGGCCAGCTAGCTTCTCTCGAAGAAAACAGACTTTCACCATTTATGCAGTTTTCAACTCAAAAAAATTTAACAGTAAATATCGCTTTTTACTTACTTCCACAGATAAATTTTAGCTTGAGGAGAGGACGCCCTGCCCAGCTCCGACGTTGCGGTGGAGAGGACCCCGGTAGACCGGTGGAGCTCCATCTAGCTCGCTTTAAATTTTGTCGTCGGCCAGCAAGCACAAAAAAAAAACGCCAGCACTTCAGCATTAGGCCACGGTGTTGTCATTATTGTTTTTAAATCTTTAAAATAGGTCCAGCCGCTACTTCGGTCTAAGAAATTGTAAATGGCGGATAGGTGTTTTGAAAAGTTTCTGAAAGATCCAGTGACTCCTCCCCCTGACCAATCAGTGACCGACAGTGCGCTGATGTCACATCTGGACCCAACAAGAACCAGACCTGGACCCCAGAGAGAAGTAGGTCCCAAAAATCGTGCGGGTTCCACCGCTTAAGGCGCTGTGGAGACACTACGCAATCGGCCTGAACTAGTTACATAGGAGCACCAAAAGGCCCTGTGGATAAGGGGCTTAAGAGTCTTTTCTTATAAGAGGCTCTGGGTCCTGCTGGTCCACATCAGGCCTTCAGTCTTGAGGAGCTTCTTCTTTTAATCAGCTTTAAACAGAGGTAGGAACCACTGAAACACATGAACATTAAAGAAAATGTTACTTCAACACACGCACTCACGCACGCCACACACACACACAAACACACACACACACACACACACACAATTTTACCCTCACAATCACCATCTTCTGTCTTCATATACAAACCGGATTCCAAAAAAGTTGGGACACTAAACAAATTGTGAATAAAAACTGAATGGAATGATGTGGAGATGGCAAATGTCAATACTTTATTTGTAATAAAACATAGATGACAGATCAAAAGTTTAATCTAAGTAAATGTAATATTTTAAAGGAAAAATAAGTTGATTCAAAATTTCACAGTGTCCACAAATCCCAAAAAAGTTGGGACAAGTAGCAATAAGTGGCTGACAAAAGGAAATTGAACATTTAACGAACAGCTGGAAGACCATTTAACACTACTTAGGTCAATTGACAACATGATTGGGTATAAAAAGAGCTTCTCAGAGTGTCAGTGTCTCTCAGAAGCCAAGATGGTAAGAGGATCACCAATTCCACCATTGTTGCGCCGAAAGATAGTGCAGCAATACCAGAATGGTGTTACCCAGCGTAAAATAGCAAAGACTTTTAAGTTATCATCATCAACCGTGCATAACATCATCAAAAGATTCAGAGAATCTGGAACAATCGCTATGCGTGGGTCAAGGTCGTAAAACTCTACTGGATGCTTGTGATCTCCGGACCCTTAAACGTCACTGCACCTCAAACAGGAATGCCACTGTCAAGGAAATAACAGAATAGACTCAGGAATACTTCCAGAAAGCATTGTCAGTGAACACAATCCACCGTGTCATCCACCGTTGCCAGCTGAAACTCTACAGTGCAAAGAGGAAGCCATTTCTAAGCAAGCTCCACAAGCTCAGACGTTTGCACTGGGCCAGGGGTCATTTAAAATGAAGTGTGGCAAAATGAAAGACTGTTCTGTGGTCAGATGAGTCACGATTTGAAGTTCTTTATGGAACACTGGGCCGCCATGTCATCCGGACCAGAGAGGACAAGGATAGCCCAAGTTGTTATCAACGCTCCGTTCAGAAGCCTGCATCACTGATGGTATGGGGTTGCATGAGCGCTTGTGGCATGGGCAGCTTGCATGTCTGGAAAGGCCCCATTAATGCAGAGAACTATGTTCAGGTTCTAGAACAACATATAGACGTCATCTATTTCAGGGAAGACCCTGCATTTTTCAACACGATAACGCCAGACCACATTCTGCAGCAATCACAACATCATGGCTAAGTAAAAGAAGGATCCGGGTACTGAAATGGCCAGCCTGCAGTCCAGATCTTTCACCTAAAGAGAACATTTGGCGCATCATAAAGAGGAAGAAGGTGCGACAAAGAAGGCCCAAGACGATTGAACAGTTAGAGGTGTGTATTAGACATGAATGGGAGAGCATTCCTATTTCTAAACTTGGGAAACTGGTCTCCTTTGTCCCCAGACGTCTGTTGAGTGTTGTAAGAAGAAGGGGGGATGTCACACAGTGGTAAAAATGGACTTGTCCCAACTTTTTTTGGATTTGTTGACGCCATGAAATTTGGAAACAACAGATTTTTCCCTTAAAATGATACATTCTCTCAGTTTAAACTTTTCATCTGTGATTTGTGTTCTATTCTGAATAAAATATAAGATGTTGGCACCTCCACATCATTGCATTCAGTTTTTATTCACAATTTGTTTAGTGTCCCAACTTTTTTGGAATCCGGTTTGTACATTAATGCCAACATATTACTACAAAAAAACAATTTTAAAGGCAGAATTTTTTAAAGTTATTCTGTTTTGAACAAAGGACTGCCTGTGAAAAGTTATATTTTTAATATCACCCTTTTGAATTTAACAAAGTTAATTAACAGCTAAATCACCCTTCTAGTGTCAACCTTTAGGAATTTTACCACTAAGAACAAACTTGGGCATTATGAAGGCTGCTGTTATAAATGACAACTTATAAACTATTGTTGCTAAAAATACTTGAACATTAAAAACCACATGATTGGTAATAATACAGGCAAATCGCCTGTTATTGAGAAGGCAGCATTTATTTTTCATAATTATTTTACGCCAGATGTCCTTCCTGACTCAACCACAGACCACTGAGCTACCACAGCCCTCTGTGTGGAGCAAAGAGCTGCTATCTACAGCTCCGGGATGAGCAGATGGTGGGGGTTCAGGGCCTTGCTCAAGGGCCCAGAGTGGAGCAAATCATCCTTGACTGATGAACCCTTCCAGATCAAAGGTGAAACGTTTCAGCACTAAAAAAGAAACTGTCCAAATGACCTGACTGAAAAATGTTGGAAGAGGATGTAACAGTTGCTGAAGATCTGGTGTGGGTGATGAAACCAATGAAAGAAGCTACACTGGCAATGTCGGAGGACAAGCAACCAACTCCGTCTGTCATCACTCCACTTCTCCCCCAGTTGCTGGAGGTCTTACCATACCATACCATACCAATTTATTTATATAGCACTTTAAACAGTGACAAAGCACACCAAAGTGCTGTACAGGGACAAGCAGAACAAGCACACAGCAACAGATTACATAACAGGACACCAAAAAGTAGAAACCAACAAAAACAATAATGGATAACAACAACAACCGCAACATGACCAACACAGTGTGATGCACACAGACTCAGCACAGATCACACAGTGCTGAAAGCCAGGGAATAAAAGTGTGTTTTTAAGCGAGATTTAAAAACTGTGAGGGAGGGGGCCTGTCTAACGAGCAGAGGTAACTCATTCCAAAGTCTTGGGCCTGCTACAGAGAAGTGCCCTGTCACCTCTGCGCTTGAGGCGTGTTCCTGGGACTGTTAGGAGTAACTGGTCTGCTGATCTGAGAGAACGTGGTGGGACATACGGCTGGAGCAGATCAGTAAGATAGGAGGGGGCAGAGCTGTTTAGTGATTTATAGACATACAAGAGTATTTTGAATTTGATTCGAAGGTGAACCGGAAGCCAGTGTAGGGAGGCCAAAACAGGTGTAATGTGCTCTCTTTTGCTTGTGCTGGTCAAAAACCGGGCTGCTGCATTTTGGACCAGTTGAAGTCTAGCTATGGAGGTCTGACTGATACCAAAAAGGAGTGAGTTGCAATAGTCGAGCCTGGATGTAATGAATGCATGAATTACTGTCTCCAGATTATTTTTGGACAATATGGGCTTCAGCTTAGACAGTCGCCTCAGCTGGAAAAAGCAGGATTTAACAATCATATTTACATGATTGTTGAGTTTCAGAGAAGGGTCAAGTATCACTCCTAGATTAGTGACTCTTTGTTTCACTAACGGTGACAGAACGGATAGGTCGATGCAGTGGTTGGTGATTGTGTCATTGGGAGGAAACAGCATAACTTCAGATTTCTTCTCGTTGAAACTCAAGAAATTTAAAGCCATCCAATCTCTGATGTCAGCCAGGCAGCCCAGTAACGGTTGAATAGAGCGAGTACCGTTGAGTCTGAGGGGGAAGTAGATTTGGCAGTCGTCGGCGTAGAAATGAAAAGGTATGTTATGTTTCCTGAAAATAGCACCTAGTGGCAGCAGGCATAAAGAAAATAAAAGAGGACCAAGGATGGACCCTTGCGGTACCCCCCTGGGGGTCTTCAACTCCAGCCTCGAAGACTCCAACACAGTGAAAGACTTGAAGGCAGCTGTAAAGAATAACTTGGGAACACGGTTTGCTAAATTTTCTGTCTGTAGCTTTGCAGTAGTCAGTGTTTTTTATTATTATTGTTTTGTATTTTATATTCGCATTTTCTTATTAGTGGTTAGTTGCAGCAGTTAATGATTTATAGCACATGGATATTTTTGGTTGTATGTGTGCTATTTTATATATTTAAATGCACATCATGTTTCCTGATGCATGCTCAATAATCCAGGTAGAAAAATCTACAAAAGTTAAATCTGGTCCTCTGGACATAAAAAAAAAAAACAACAAAACAAAGCAAATCAACAAAAAATGTAGAAACGTTTCGTCTCTCATCCGAGAGACTTCCTCAGTCTGAGGAGCTGTATTCAGCTCAGTCTCTTAAATAGCACCGTCTCAGTGTGGATCAACCAGTTTTGCTGCTGACAACCAAAACCAGCTGATCACATGCTCAAGAAGGACCATCAGCCTAACAATGGATCATTAGCACACTGATGGCTGTTTACTGTTCACAGAGGGCTGAGTGATACTAGCAATCACAGCATTGTAAGAGGGGGACAGTTGAACCCGGAGGCCTCCACCCCTGTTTAATGATGGACG
>NW_023618675.1:0-27260 GCF_014905685.2 Nematolebias whitei
CACACACACACACACACTTTTTACATACAAATGTGCATCAGTGTTGCTCTGAGTCCTCACCTGGTAGTCTGTGCTGAAGTGCTGGTCTTCCTGCACCACCTCCAGTTCTTTGCCTCCCCTCACCAAAACTGTTCTGACTCCTCGGCCTGCCAGGTGGGTGTGCAGCTGGGATGCAAAAATATAGATCCCTCCTGGGGGCAAAGCCTGGAGACACAAGTAGACAAACAGAACATGAGACTTTCCAAGGAGAGTTTCTAAATTTTATGAAAAACGCACACGTTATTGACCAACACTTTTGTTTCAACTGAAAAATTAAGCAGATTTTTAACACCTACAGTCTTGGTACACTTAGATGTACAGTAGCCAGTGAGGTAGAATGTGTGTTGTTTTGGAGGGATCGCCATGACTGGAGTGTAAACGAGGCCCAGCTCCATGATTCCTGCATCGTAGCGCCGCAGGCTTGGGGTGTAATACAGCCGAATCCCTGATGAATCCCGTCGGCCTGCATGTGAAACACTCCTGCATCACTGCTCAACATATGGCAACATTACTCCTCACTCCAAAATCTCTAACACAGTAAATACAGAATAATCCTGCACTAACCATGCTAATGAAATTTTTTTTATTTTTTTTTTATGTGTGTTTTTCTCTACAGGAACTTATTTCTATGGTGCAATCCGAGGACAGAGGATAACAGAATTTATTTTTCCTAGTTACAATGATTATGTGATGATTTCTCTCCATCTGGTCCTGGCCAGTAGTGTGTTTGGACTTTTTTGTAATTTAGACAAGAAAATCTTAAAAGAGCTCGCCAAAGAAAAGCAAAAAAACATGAAAGTGTTGATAGTCTGAAAACAGTAGAGAACATTGAATAATATTATTTCAAGACAAAAAGTTCCTTTTTGTCTTGATGAGTTTAGTTGTGTGAACTATGTTTCAGCTTTTAGTTTCATTTTCGCTGCTTAGTTACCCATTTTTAAAATTTATCTTTTAAATAGCCTTTTTGGAACATTTAGCTTTTAGCCTGGCCTTTTCTTCTTTTAGCTTCTAGTTTACCTTTTGATACTTTTAGCTTAAATTTGACTGCTTTGGCTAACATTTTAGCTACATTTCACTTCCAAACTTTTGCTACTTATAGCTTCTAGTTAGCTTTTTTTATACTTAACATTAGCCTTTTTTAAACTATAAAGTTTTAGCTAAAGTTTTACTGCTTTTAGATGGTTGTTAGCTACTTTAGCCTTTAGCTAGTTTTAGTGCTACTGTTAGCTTCTAGCCAGGTCTTTGCTAATTTTGTTTCTAATTAATTTGCTTTCATACTTTTAGTTAGTCTTCTTGCTACAGTTAGCTTCAAATAGCTTTCTTTTCTACTTTCAGCTTGTATTGTTACTTTTAGTTAGCATTATGTTGTTTTTAACTTTCACATAGTGTATTGCTCCTTTTGGTTTTTAGCTTATGTTCTGCTCCTATTAGCTTGTAGTTAATGTTTTGCTACTTTTAGCTTGAGCAATTCTGTTTTAGCTTCTTCAACAAAATTCAGCAGTTATTTAGCATTCAGTGGGATTTTCTAGTTCATATTAGTTAAATTTTTATTTGCAAAATTAAGTCCAGCCACATGAAATCTGAATGTGAACCCTCTCTCTCTTGTCATCAGTTACATCAGCATTTCCCCATTAAATCTCAAAAAGTAGTTTGAAATCATTTAATGTAAATAAATAAATAAAAGTAAAATCCCTGACAATGTGACATCCTTAGGTGTTTTAATTTCAGAACAGAAAACAAGTACAAATCTCCAGAGATGTGCAAGTACTGTATAACGACATATTTGGGAAATTGATTTTTAGTTGATTGGAAGCAGCTGTGGCTTTAAAAGAGAGATAAATAAGTTTCTGCTGTTGGTGTTTTGAGGAGAGAAAATGTTTGATCTGGATGGTATTTGTTCACGCGTGAACCATTCATACCAGATATAAGGAGAGGGTTGTGATAATGGACTTCCAGACGAAGGAACCTTGAAGATCCAGGTCCCCCTATAGCCAGTCCAGCATCAGGGGGGTAGTAAAAAGCCTGCAAGTGCACACACATTCATGCAAACATGCAAAATTCATGAGGAAAAAGACACAGGATTCAGTTTAATATATGCACAATCGACAGTTTGCTGTCAGTTTTGGGGTAATATCAATTTTCTACAATTCACAGTGAAAGGAGACTTTCGTCTATAAATCAAACAACATGAGGTTTCAAAGAAAAAGAGGAAACACTTAAAAATGCAAATCCTTCTCAAACATGCAGATGTTCAATAACAGCAACCTTTCATATTCCCTTTTCAGTATTGTGTCAGAGCCATAGCTTTAATTCATATACATTTTAAAGCATTTCAGATGTGTATAATGCTTTTTTTTTTTTTTTGCCTTATGCCACACAACATAAAGCAACACTACAAGAAGGTGATGATCGGAGGCAAGAATAATTCCAACCTAAACAGCCTTCACAGCTCGCAGAAGGCATCCTGCTTGTTTTTGTTTAGCTGGCAGATAATCCAGTCGGAGAGAGGCCAGGCTTACTTGTGATACAGCAGGAAGCCGTGTGGAGAGATACGGTGACAGCTTCACCGCTCACTGGCCTCTTGCTTGTTTTGGCTCGCAGCCTCAGCCACCATTTTGTCACTCATTGGTCTATGAAGTACCTTTCTGAAGTTACAGCTTTTGGTGTTTCTATTTGATTTTAGAGCCAGAAAGATGGTAAAATAAAGAAGTTTTGCAAGAAACCATGTTAACATGTTAACTACAGCATTCACGTCACTCACAGAGCAGGCTACATATCTAGTGTAGCAGATCTTGAATTGTGAGCGAGTTTATTTTATTTTTTAAGGAATGCACATTGCTCAACTTCCATGCCAAAGTTTTAAAGGAAAATCTTTCATTATCTGTTAGCAATCAAAGTGATGGAGATGACTCTCTGTAGCTCAGTATCCGTTAAAACTGAACACGTTACAGTCATTTCTGTGGTTGCTAAGGTCGTTGTGGCAGCCATCTTAAATTGAAATGAGTGCAGAAACTCAGCTGCCGCTGATATAATTTTGTGGAATGATGTAAAGCTGCAGGAGAAAAACACATTTTCCTGCTTAAAATCTTATGATGGAGCAAATAAGAGTAATTTGGGAATATTTGAAAATGACTAACATATCAAAATATTGTCTGTCCAAAAGGCAAGAATAGAGATGGAAAACACGAGATCATGAAAACATTAAAACCTGCAGGTCAGTGAGTGATGTTGGAATGGGTGCGCTCGTTTTAAACCACAATCTTTTGGTTTTATTCACCATAGAGTTGCAGTTTTTGTCCACGTTCTTAACAAACTGGAGTCTAAATTGGATCGGTCTAGTTAACATTTAAATTAGTTTTCTGCAAGGTTTGCGCTACTTTAATTAGAAGACTTGAAACACTTGTTAAATTAAGGTAACAACATTGTAATTAGTGGAATTTGTTTCTGAGAGCAGAACTTCTAAATGTGTTTTATCCACTAAAGGTGTTGCAAAATATCAGCTGAAAATCCTAAAAAAAAAACCAATAGAAAAAGTAGATTAGGTGACCTTCAAGCAACCATTGTGCGTCTTGTATAGAACAACTTGTTCAGTATTTTCTCCGTGCAAATGTTTGCTTACATTTGTGAGTATACTTGTTTTTTTTTTATGTAAGCCTATTTATAAATATTTGTGTGCATCCCACGTACAGACTGTCTGTTAATAGACGTGCTGCGTGGTGGGATCATCTTTACAAATTTTAAAGCTTGCAGTTCCACGCTCGGTTTTACTTATGTGGGAGCTTTTGTTTATATCTCTTAATAAGTGCAAGGTCTGGAGCAAAATCAAGCTTCATGCCAGTGCTCTCTTTCAATTAGGTCCATGCTATTTTTATCAAAACACTTGACTCTTCCTGTTTGATCTGCTTCATCTTGTGATGTGGGGACTCTTTTTTTTTTCTGTTGCAAATGATTTGCATTTTGAGTAAAATGATTTGGCAACACTTCTCTGCTTGCTCTCGATGAGGACGGACGCATTGCCTCTTGCGCCTGCCCTCCCTCCTGCTTTGCTCTTTGTCCTGTGATTCATATTAGAGCCTCTCACTACACATCCTCCCAACTGTAAATTATGGATCTGGTCAGCTGGTCTCTCAACGCAATTGATAAAAATGTTCTCGCTGAGAAGACTGGGTACAGGAGAGCCCTCATGCCCTGAAGGGACACTTGCAGCCGAATATACTATGGATCATGGGGACAGTGGAAGCTGGTGTCTGTCTGTAGTGTCCATTGAGGATGTTGAAGACGCATACATAGTTGAATTTATTATAAGATTTCTGCTTTTTGGAGTCGGCGGTTACCTGGTTTATCGACAAATACGGAAAATATCGGCAGCTGTTCTGGGCTTGGTAAAGTTGCCTGGCTTGTATGAAGGAATGTACCGAGCGGTAGAGTTGTCATTTCTAACCCAGAGCCTGGCCCCGCCCGACCTGGATTCAGACCAGGCCGGGCCATAATAATGTGCTTAATATGTGGGCCGGGTCAGTGTCTGGCTTTTTATTGCGTCAGGAACATGTGCGGCTGACAATCCAATATATGCAAACATGGCTTGCCATACTGTACCTGCCACACATGGCCATTTGACCGTGCACTGACCAGCTGGTTGAAAGAGGTAAAAAGTTCAGTTAAGATTCAGATGGACTACTGCCAGCGATCCATCAGCCCAAATGGACGTTCATTCAGCTGCGGCACTCGGAGGACGCGCGCATCTGAGACCCAAACAGGTGAGATCACAAAATATCTGACATGTCAGAGCAGGGTCCAATGCAGGCAGAATCAGGGGAAGCATTTAATGCACTGACTGTTCTTCAACTCTGATCTTCTGCCCCCTCATCCGCACGCATCCGCCAACCGTTAATAACAGTCGGTGGTATAAACAGTCGAAGCTTAATTAAAAATGTTGGGGGGGGGGGTGTCTTGGTTCGGACCTGTAATTACTGTTAATTCGTTGGATTGGGTGAGGTTCAGAGATGACGGCTACGGGGTGGGAATTTCGGATTATTTGGACTCGAGTGCAACTCTACCGAGTGATAAGCTCTGATGCTGTATGAGCTGAGCAGTAAGCTGGACATGATTCCTGAGAATCGCTGACCACTTTGCGGCTCCTGGGACTCACTGGCGCAATCGACCTTGGTGAAGGCTACGAGCTTAGTCCGGCGGTTTGATCACAAAATTTGGCAGTTTGGAATTGCCACTGAGACGTACCAGCAGAACTATGAAGGCAGACATGGAAATCAAGCAGTCTGCCTGACCCAAAATAACTGTTATTTGAATTTGGCTTTCCCACCCGGTCTTGATTTGACCAACTATCTTGAACTTCTCCTGGTTGTTCATGTGAATGAGAAGCTCTTCCACCCCCTCCCCAACGCTCCCCTCCTGAGGACATCTGTGGATCTGTGTCAGAGTTGAGCCGGCTAATAGACACTGTGCCATCTTATTAGGACTATGGAATTTTCTGGCATTCCACGGACAACTCACTGCCCTCGTCGGCCTCCTCATGCATAAATGTATTATGATGTCATTATGTCTGCTGTTTATGTGTGAGTTCTTTTTCCCCCCCCCCCCAACTTTCACTGTGCCCAAGCCAAGACATGGTGCGAGATACATTTTTTTTTACCTCCCCTCCCCCTTATGTTTTCTCTTTTCCTTACTTTTGTCTGTGTAAAACAGGTTTCTCTTGTAAATGAGTCTCCGAGGCTCAATGTGATTAATCTATATAAATAAAGGTTGAATGAATTAACAAACATAAATCTGGGTTGCCATGAGATGGAAGGTTTTCATACCTCTGCACCCATAGCCCATGCAGCCAGCACGTGACGGCAGAAGTTGAGCTTCTTCGGCTTCATCTTGTCGTCACAGGAGCCACTGTACTCTGGCACGTCGCGCATCTCTGGTGAACATTCGAACACTTCGATGTGGTGCACGATGGCCTCGTTGCCTGCAGTTATCACAGACTCGTACTGACAGAAACAGAGAGAGAAAATGGTGGAAAACTCAAACGATTGAGAACCCCTGCTCTAGTCTACTTTCTAACCAGCAGATTGTCATCATTGATTCTTTTACCATGATGATGTGGTTCTTGGGGATATTTTCAGGCAGCTTGTGGATGAAGCACCAGTAGGTTGTTTCTTGGTTTGGTATGGTGATGTTTGGTGCCAAGACGTCTAAGGGCTGAACATCTGGAGGCAGAGTGGGTGATGGTGTGTCGGGGCGCAGCATCAATACTCTCTGCACCCCTGTGTGGATCCTGGACAGGTCCAGGTCTTCAAGAGAGGTGATTGGTTGATCCAGCAACCCGTAGATGATGTGCACGGTTCCTTCCTGATGGATCAGAAAAGAAAGAGGAATTTAATAACATTGTGCAAAAAGAAATGCTAGCAGAAGCATTTCAAAATAAAAACCTTTCAAAGTGAGAATTTTTGCACATATATATTTTTTTTTTAACAGCCAACAAAGATGATTGTTGGCGTTGTTGTAGTAACAGGTTTTAGTTGCTGCAACCCAGAGGTTATATTCAGTTTGATGGCCTCAGGAATCGATCTCTGCTATTTGCAGATGATGTGATCCTGTTGGTGGCATCATGCCGTGATCTCCAGCTGTCAATGGCGCAGCTTACAGCCGTGTGTGAAGCAGCTGAGATGAGGATCCGAGGTCATGGTCCTCAGTTGGCAATAGGTGGACTGTCCTCTTGGGGTTGGGCGTGAGGCTCTGCCTTAAGTGGAGAAGTTCAAGTACTTTGGGTTTTTGTCAATGAGATAGGGTGAGAAGTTCAGTTATCCAGGAGAGACTCAGAGGAAAACCGCTGCTCCTCCACATCACAAGAGGAGACCGTTGAGGTGGTTCGGGCACCTGGTAAGGATGTCCGCTGTAAAACACGCTGTCAATGATTTAGTATAAAAATATTGATCGTTTCTGGACAATTGTATTTGATTTATGACACAGAACTCAAACGCACCATGAAATAATAACTTTTCTCACCTCTATGAGGTAATCTTTGGGATCGCAGGTACTAAATGGTCTTTTGAAGAGCAGGTAAAACCCATCAGCTTTCTGTTTGGCCTCAATCAGCTCGTAGTCTTGTTGGCTGTCCAGCGAAACATGACCCTCGCTGTCACTCCACGCATCCTGAAGGAGACGGCACAAACGATAGCAATAGGAGACAGAAATTTACAGGGATTTCAAATATATTCCCTTCAATTCTGAATAAAGCTGATTATTTTTAAAAAAAATGTAGGCTTTGTAAAACCCCAGGTATTTTTTACTAAGTGCAGAGGGAGAAAAAAAGTCTCCATTGTCAGTTTTTAAACCCACACAACTCCAACTGCAGTGAGCTGTTTGACAGAGATTCATGATGCACGTTAGAGAGAGAATTAAGTAAAAACTGAGGCAGCTGGTGTTGTGAAACCTTCCAAACCTGGTGTACAAGATGTTCTTCTTCTCTGCCAGAAGGCTTTGTACCAGCTCGGCCTCGCCATCTCGGCTCTTTTTCACATCCCTACCTGTCCAGAATAACATCTAAAAGCTTTCTCTTTGTTTCCCATTTTAGTCTTGCATAACAGTACCACACAAACTGCACAGATTTGAAGCCATTGATTTTTCAACTACGTACAGTGTGTGCAAATCCAATAAAACATGTGGTCAATATTCTGTCCAATGTGTGTTAAGAAAAAAGCAGTCTTTGACTTGTAAGGCCTGCTGAGGGATAAAAACCTAACTCTTTTGAAAAATATCCACCTTAGCTCTATTGTTATGTAATACTTGAGCTTATAATATATTTGAGCTAGTAATACAAAAGTAGTTTCAAAAGATTTAACATGAATTTGAACTCTGTCCTTCAAATATAGAGGCCTAAAACAAGTTAATAGTTTTGAGTTGATGACTTCACAAAAGAGACGATATATGCTCATATAATTATGATTAATATTATTTTTGTCCATCTAAACTCAAATAAGTGAAATTATTTTGTGGTCAGAAATCAGAATCAGAATAAGCTTTATTATCAATTTATAGGGATACAATGAAATTATGTTCGTACAGTCATCCGAAAGATGGGCAGAGTTCACGTTGCTGCTGCTATAATAGTGCGGCCCCTTATTCTTTGTCAGAACACTTTTAGATAGAAAAAGGGGAAGAACTTTCAGGATATATAGTGGTATTACAAAAAAAGATCTCTTCACATTTTGTCCTATCAGGACTAGGGATGGGGCCGATCCGATCCAGTATCTGTATCGGCCTCCGATACCAGCATAATTTACGTATCGGATTTTCCGATCCACCTGCCGATATTTCCGATCCATGCATGTCTGTGGTTGCGCTGCAAGTTGGCTTCAAACTATGGAATGGATTTCCTGAATGGAGGCGTGTCTCGTGAACCCAGAGTAATAAGACCCGCCTCACATTCAGGAAATCCAGTTCATAGTTTGCAGCCAGCTACAACGTGAGTGCTGAGTTAGCAGCACTGTGGCTAACAGCTAACCAACTTTTCATCTAAACATGTCCGCTGTGTGGAAGTATTTTACACTAAAAACACCACAGAACAAGACAGCAACGTGCAATGTCTGCAGAGTCACAGCGCCACATTAAACCGCGGTAAAATTAGTTTTACGATGGACATTCGAGCTCCGTGGCTTCAGCGGGGCCCTGCTCTTTGCTCAACCCAAAACAAGCGACTCGACCCCGGTCAGCCGCGTCCAATCTGCCCCGCTCAGTCTGCCTGTCTCCGAGGAGGGACAAACTGAGCGCGGCTGCCCCAAATCAGGCTGCCTGCTTCGGATTGGACAAGAAGAAGACATCGCTGAAGCCACGAAGCTCAAATGTTTACAGAGAAGTTGCTAAACTTCATAATTAATGACCAACCACTATCAGTTGTAGGAAACGAAGGATTTCACAGCTTGATACTTGCAGCCAAGATATAGTTTACCCTCCAGGAGATATTTATCAGTACAACAGTAGACAATCATAAAAAAACATATGATTTGAAAATTATATTATAAACAAAAACAGCTACATTATAAAGTGATGTAAAATACTAAAAACAGGAACATGTCTGTTGGTTTATGCCATGAACTTAGCAGGTGTTTGAAGCCATTTAACATTTTATTTAATTCATTTATTCATTCATTTAAAAGAAACAAAATAAAAATAAAAAATCATCAAAAAGAAAACATTGAATGAAAAGAGTGCAGAAAGAAGAAAAAAAATTCTTCTATCTATCTGCCCCTTATTTAAAAAAAATATAAAATAACTTTAAACAATCACTTAATCACTTTAAAATCCACTTTAAAGCTAGGAATAAAAATAAACATGTTTGTGTTAGCAGAATTTAATTCTAACTTTAAAACTTATCCAACATTAATAAAACTTACCTCAAGTTGCCTTTTTGGACATGCATGCATATATTTGTACAAATTGTACTTGAGAGCAGATTATTACGGCCTCATATAAAATCAATGATGAGCATGATATCAGAACTGGATCGGTATCGGCTGATACTCAGACTTGGGTATTGGGATCGGATCGGAAGTAAAAAAAGTGGATTGGTGCATCCCTAATCAGGACACAATTTGAGGCATCAAAAACTCTACCTGCAAGTGCATTTATAAACATGATTACATATGCATTTGATGTCAAGACATTGAGATTTGTCCATGAACACTTTCAGACTGGCCACAGTCCTAAAGTGTTGCTCAGCCAGCAGTTCTGATAAGCCTGCACAGAAGTTCTCAGAGGGGGGGTTGCAATAGACGAAGCTTTGTCCCATGTCCTAGGAGAAATTTGATAGTCTGCTCGTATCCGAGGCCAAACAGGGGAGTCAGATTCAGATAAGCCACGATTGTTGATTTTCTTCAGGCAGACCGTTTTTACTTTGTCAGCCTAGAGTCCTGCTGGAAACTTTCCCGGTCCAAAATTGCCAGATTTATGGGTAATCCAATGTACTGATTCGTGGTATGAGCCTTCCTCAAGGTTGATCCCAACATGCTGGCGAGTCCTAGAAGTCGCAGGTGACCTGTGATTTTCACAAATTGCCTCCATCTTAAGGTTTAGCTCATAAATCAGCTGATTTTGAGTCCTCATACCACAAACCAAACCATCACACAGACTCAGAAGCTTTGTCATAGTCAAAACTGCTGCCGATGTTTTCTTCAAAAGTTGATTAAAAACAGCCCCGCCGATGCCAAAGAGCAGAAACCCTGCTATCATAAATCCAAATATATAAATGTCTTCAGCGTCCTCCTGAGACAGAATTGAGAGACACATCAGCTGCCAAACTCCCCACAGATCTTTCATGTACCCCGCAGCGTGATTCTCAGCCAGACAAGAGGGTTCTCCAGGACACTGTCATTTTGTTGAAAAGATTTTGTCGATTGCGTTGAAAGTCCAGCTCACCAGATCCATAATAATATTTTTTATTCAGAGGTGTGTACCAGGAGCTCCAGACACACAGAGAGCAAAAGCAGAAGAGGAGAACTGGGGAGGGAGAGTTCATCTTGAGCGAGAGCCAGAGCAGAAATCTGGTATTATTTTGCTGAAGAGGTGCTGTAGGGAAACGTAACGCTGATTTTAGGTTTTAATAGAAATCAAACTGTGATCTCTTGTCTATTTTTGACAATTGCAGTAATTTTTTGCTCTTTAGCTGCTGAGTTATCTAATAAGTTCACAAGATTTTCACGGACCATCTTTATATGTTGGGGCTGAGTGGACTTTTATAAGAAAACCCATTGTTTGCATCTAAAAAAAAAACAAACATTTTTAGCATTTAAAACCATCAAAATTACTGATCAAGAAACTATGAAATTAGCAAAAATTCATAGTAAAGTTGTTTTGCAAAAGCTCATTTTAAAATTGTCATTTGATGCACGTTGACTGTTTTATGTTTCATCATTTGTCTTTCAAAAATGGAAAATTTGTCTAACGCTAACAAACGAACAGCAGTTAAAGTCTCATGGCCTTTAATACAAAATGTCTATTCAACTGGGGCATATAAGAAGTGTGTGTGTGGAGGGGTAGGGGGTGTTTGTGTGTGTTTGTGTCTGACTGCAGCACAGCAGTGACCTTTTATCTGCTGGTAAATTTGTCCTCTTGAGGAAAGAAAAATGGACGACAGACAGAAGAACGCCAGACTGGAAGCGATCAATTTACCAGGAAAAGATTTCACATCAGTTTGTCGTACATGATGTGGCTCGTTTTTAACCTGAGATGGAGCTGTGGACTAATTTTCAGGAAAATGCTTCTTTTTTTTAATTGTTTGGAAAACAAACATTATATTAAAGCACAAGTCATTCTGAGGGTCACAGCTTACATTAGTAACAGAATTCTGAACTGTTGCGATGCTAAAATTCATTAAACTTGTTTGTCAGAATATGTAATTTTGTTTATAACTGGACAGTTGATGTGGCAGCCATCTTGTATTGAGTTAAGGTTTATTAAAATCAGTGCACCCCAATGGATAGATTTGAATAAACTCTCATAATCCTTCACCGCACATCTAAAACTCATTATTTGGTGTCAACCCAATTCAAGATGGCTGCCACATCAATCAACCGGATGACTCAACTCTTAATGATAATGAACTGTGGTAGTAGTTAGCAGTGATGCCCGACACATACTTTGAGCACTAATCAGCTGTGTTTAAAACTTTGGTAATGATGGGCATGCATTCAAGGAACGATGGTCTCTATTTAAAAAAAAAAAAAAAGGTTTTCATCTTTCAGGATTTAAAACTGAGGATCAAATTAGGTACATGGTTTTTTATCTAAGAATATTTAATTATTCGGAAATTGGGATTAAAACCTGCAAGTTTCTGATTAAGTAAAGCCATTCTAACTCAAAAATTGCAGCCGCCTGATAAAATTAACTCCAGCGTTTCTAGTTATTTGACTAAAAGTTGGTACATAAAGGAAGTAAGAGCCAAAAAAAAAAAAAAAAAAAAGATTTCATGATCGTCTTTTTATGGTGGTGGGCAATAATTAAAATAATCTCTGTATGGATGGGGTCCATTTTTATACTCTGCAACTGAAACAGTATAAGTAGAAAATGTTTTTCTAAAACTCCAAATAAAAGACATTCAATTATTTCTTCTGTAGGTTTTTCTCAAATATATCTAACTGGAATATAGAAATCGTGGATAGAAAACACAACTGTTGCAAAAAAAAAAAAAACTTTTTTGAGATAATTTCAGAGAGAAACCTTTTTAACGTCAGATTTCTTTTAAAGTCTTGTGTGTGGCAAACGGAAAATGATGCAATTTACTCAACTCAATTAGCGCAGGCTTTGCTTTGATATGCAAATATCTGCTAATGATTCCCAGTAGAGCCTCAGCTATTAGCGCAGTTTGACTGATTTCCAATTAGCAATCCCGATAAGCATCTTTCCTGACTCTGTGATCATGGAGCAAAAACCGTCCCTAGGCTGCTTGTGCCAAAATCCAACACTTCAACGATCACAGACAGACAAAATGTTGGGGACGCCCCACTCCTTTAAACGTTTAAAAAACTCCTTGAGCTTATATGATTTAGAAAAGCAGAATAAACAGTTTTACAGCTGCTGTTTAGAAAATTAGACGATATTCTCTCTTTCTTTTGGTCTTGAATGTTTTAGGACCTTAAGCTTGCCTACCCCAAAGTAGCTCTTTGTTCCCGAGTCCCACAGCACGACCAGGTCAGCGTTGGTCAGCTCCCCGCGGTCCGACATCCCCAGTACAACGCCATGCCTGAGCTCCGCAATCTTCAGCTGAATGTAAACCTCCTGATGGGCATAGCTGACGTTCCAGGCCAGCTGGAGCTCCCCGCGAGGGTCAAGGGGCATTCGGAAAGGCATAGGGAGAGGCGGCAGAGGGATGGAGGGACTGGATTTAAGGCTGGACACATCAACAGCATGGGAGGGCGCCTGGTACGAAGCCACCAAGATGACCGTCAGAGCAGCCAGGGCAGTGAAATACATGATGGTGATGTCCTGAAGGCGGAGGTCTTTCTTGAAGATCCTCATGGTGAAAGTTAGCAAAGATGCTGGAGTTGTTTTATTCTTTTTATCACGGCTTTGGTTCACCTTTAGGCCACCGTCGACTCCATTGTAGCGCTCAAGTGAAGGACTGTATTTCTATCCTGTCAGGCTCTCATTTTTTGGAAAAGTATGACCGTCCCGTTGGCATCATCACTACTTTATCTTGTGTAGAGTACTAATGGGTGTCGCCTCTTTCCTCTGTACAGCTGCTAAGTCTCTCCGACTCTCATCCACCTCTCCGGTTTTTAAAAGACTCCTCCCTTGTGAGTTGCCGGTTTTTATCCTGCCTAATGGTATTAAATTTGTTGTGGGAAAATTGGATTGTATTCTTTGAGCCCTGGGGGTCAGCAATGATTCAGCACATCTGCCAGATCCTAATTGATCCAAAACCAAGCCATGGACATTATCAACGACAATCTGCTATTTAACTTTATTACGGTGTCTTCTCCCTTTTGTTTGGGCAAATATGGTTTTTGTTTACATTTAAAATGCATGTTACACCTGTGTTGGGATTGTTTTTATTATTTAATAAAGATTTATGAGGCAGTGAGCATCAGGGAAGGTGTAAACAAGGCATTAAGGCTCTCCTTAAGCCAAGGCCTCAGGCAGCAGAAGACCTAATCAAACTGTCAATTACAAGTTTCAGAAGTCAAAGTGACCTGCTTTAAAAGGTTAGTAAAGTCCCGCTGGAAAAGTCTGTTTCTGTTTGATGAAAAACAAGTGAGCTGCTCTAAACAAATGGATCCGAGTGAATCACAAAATGTTCTTTGCTCCGTCTACACCACAATCAGGACCAGAAATCAAATTAAAATCATGTGAATTACAGTTTGTTGTAGTTCTATACACTGTGTGTACCAAGCTCTGAGGTTTTTGTTGAATCCAGGGTGCAGACAGACCCAGAGGAACTTGAGGGGTGAAAATAAAGCAAACTTTTTTTTTTTTTATTAATAAAAACTCTAAACAAAAGCTGACGAGGCAGCAAAACTTACAAAACCAATATTGTGTGACGACACGAAGGAAACAGCATGATGGCAGGAAAACACAATCCACGGACAAGGGAAAAAACAGAATGAGATTATTTAAAGACTAAGCTAACGAGCGGGAATGACAAACACCTGGGGAGGATAATCAGGAGCGGGTGAGAGTGGGAGGAGCGGGAGCTGGCAACAAGAGGAGAGAAACACTGGGGAAGCTGGAAACAGGAAAAACAGACCCGGAAAAATAAATAATAATAATCACAAGTAGACATAAACATCACAAAACACAGATTATGACAGTTTGTGCAGAAGATATTTATAAAATAAAGAGAGCAATATCTGAACAAATGAATCAAGCAATTATTAGTAATAATTATTATTTATTAATAATTCTTTCATTCATTCAACCTTTATTTAGACAGATAAATCACATTGAGCCTGAATAATAATAATTAATAATATATTACACAATAAAAGCGGACTTACCATAGTGTATCTACGTGCCGACAGATTTTGAATATCTTCAATCATTACCAGTTGTTCTCAAAAACTTCGGAAAATTATAAATTTCTGCAGGTTGCTGCTTTTACAGAAATAAAAACAGATTTTGGTTAGACTGAAACATATATATAAAAAATTTAAAAAAAAATAAAGAAATCAAGAAGCTAATAAAAGTAAAAAAAAATCTTTCACGACTTTTGAGTTTTTTTTGTTTTTTTAAGTTCTGTGGATTTTTCTAGAGTCACAGTTTTAGTGTTTAAAATAGAACTTGATGGTTATTTGCAAACAGCAGCAGCTAGCTGTAGCGCTTCCTGTGCAGCTTGGCGCACTTCCTACAAAAATATTGTAACTAGTGTGAGAATAATGTAGGAAATCTAACAGAAATGTAAAGGTGTAAAAAATTCAGGTCTCTCTTGGAAATGAGTCCCCGAGGCTCAATGGGACTAACTTTTATAAATAAAGGTTGAATGAATGAGAAAAAAAGGTGTAAAAAAAATGAATCACCATGAAATTTATGAAGTCGTTTAAATTAGGTAGTAAATTACTTGAGTTTTGGATAATCCATTACTTTATCTGTCCAAAAATTATCTCTATTTATCCAAACTGAGACCGTTCAAAAAGCTATCTGCAACAGGTAAGATACTAATAGATCATAATTTTCTACAGACTCCCATTTAAAAAAATCCAAACTAACACTTTAATGGAGGATTTGAGTGATGGGTTTGATCAGAGATCATGTCTGACAAGGTTGAGTCAGGTTCTTCATTGTTGAAATGTTTCATCTGTTGCACAAAAGACATTCAGAAGTGAAGTCTTGTGGACTTTGAAAAAGTCTTTTGGATAAAACATGAATCATTTCAACAAAGAATCCGTCCAAAGGACCTAACTCAACCTCGTCAGATTTACCTGGATTATTGAGCATGCATCTGAACATTTGTCTCGTTCTTTAAGGTTCATCCCCTCAATAAGTCTCCTGTAAAGATGCTATCCAGAAATGCATTGAATTCTGTTATAAAATAATTAACTTCTTACCACTTTTCCCAGTGGGATAATACAATTTCTGATTTTCAGTTGAATAATGCTTATTTTGCTGCTTAAATGTTGGTCATGTAGGTTATTTAACTTTGATTATCCAGTCTTTTCTCATCTTTTCTGTTAAAATAATTCAATATATGTCATGTTTTCACTAAAAAAACTGAAAGAAGCTGTGCATCAGAATTGTGGCAGTGTGACTGCCAACTCTGTATGTAATGGATGTAAGTATTTACAAGATCTCAAACCACTGAGGTTTTTCTTCCCGGAGAGGATCATACAGAGAGGGAGAGAAAGCTTTGGATCACAGCAGACAACAGGCCGGAGAACAGAAAGGCTGGCATTGTGTCGGTTAATGTAATAAAGACTCCCAGTCCCTGAGGCACAGACAGAGATCTGTGTGTTCTGTCTCCAGCTCTCACGTGAGCCTCACCGATTATCTCCCTACGTGCCTTTCAACGAGTGTTTGCCGCTTATCTTTTCCACACAACCACAGTTTTGCCTCGGTTTGTTTTTGTCCCATCGCACGTCTCTCCACCGAGGCTTCCTGCCTTCTCATCATCCCCTACGTGCACGCTTGTCTTTTCTGCCGTCACTACTGATGTGTCAGCACACACAAGAGCCGAGATGCTGTAAAGTCAGCTGTGATTTGGAGAGCGAGATGGTGGGGGATGGGTAGGGGATGGAGGACAGACAGGTTTAGGGGAAATAAAGCTCAGTGCAGGAACTCTTTACAATTTAAAAAAAATAAAAAAATGTATTTTCCAGTTTTATCATTTAAGACTTTTGTGTTTTTTTTGGGGGGGGGGGGGGGGGGTTCTTTGAAGGTAGAGTGGACCAACCTCTCCAATTGTGTTGACCCTGTGTGGTACAGAAAGAGAAAGGGAGCATAAAAGCATATTTAAAAAAAAAGCATTAAAGCAGTATTCACTTTTCATGACCAACCCAACCTTCTCATTCTCTGCTAATATAAATATTTCAACACCGCAGACTCTCAAAGTGCACTAATATCCACTTCTGTGAGTTTAAATAATGGATGCAATAAAAAAAAAAAAACTCACACAGCTAGCTGCCCTTAGCGTTGCCTCAAACTGCCCCTCGTCTGATCAGAGCGCGAGAGTCGAGCAGATGTAGGCTGGGTTGGATAATTAGAGGAGAAGACGAGTAAAGATTTACAAGAGAGAGAGGTGGAGAAGAAGGGGTGAAACAATTTGTACTGAGAAGATGAAAGAGCAAGTGAGGAAATGGTCGTTGACGTCCACTCCTTATACTTTGTCCTGCTGAATGTCTGGACGTGTCTCTGGGACAGTTGTGTCCATCATCTTAATGGAGCTCGATGAAGGTCTTGTTCTAGACAAAAAGGGTCAAATTGTTCTAATTATTTGGCTAAACCTTGGACAGATGACAAGTTTAATGTTTTTTTTTTGTTTTGTTTTGTTTTGTAAATTATGAGCATGGGTTTGACTTTCCAAAGCGTACATCTTTGATGATTGATCCTTGTTAGATTGAAGCTTAAAGCAAAAGTTCAAACATTTCAAAGTGGAATTCAATGGGAATATTAACCCTAAGAAAATCTCATGGGGAAAAATAATCCAGTTTAATTTTTATCACTTTTATTTATTTAAATCGATTTGGTGACGTTAATAAACATCATTGTTCCTGATAAAACCTAAAAATCCTTCTGATTTCTTTTTATTCTGTCTGGATTATAGCAGCACGGTGGTGCAGTTGGGATAGCAGATGCCTCAGTGAAGGTCGCAAGATCGAATCCCAGCCAGGTTCCATTCTGAGTGGAGTTTGCATGTTCTCTCCATGCAATTGTGGGTTTTCTCTGGATTTTCTCCCACTGACCAAAAACATGCATGTTAGGCTGATTGGTAACTAAATTGTCCCTGATGTGAGTGAGAGAGTGAATGGTTGTCTCTGTGTCCCTGTGATGGACTTGAGACCTGCCCAGGATGTCCCCCGCCTTTTGCACAGTGGCTGCTGAATATGGGCACCAGTGACCCCATGACCCAGAAAGGAATAAGCGGGTAAAGATAATGGATGGATGGAAAATAATTTTCTGATCCTGTAATCATCATATAAAATAATGTTATTTGTATTTTTTTTTCCTATATTTCTACACTTTACTTGGTGATGCTTTGCTTTTTATGCTTGGGAGCCTCTGTAAAAATTTACCAGGACGGACTTCAACATCTTTCCCAGCTGGACATTGCTGTCAAGTCCTGCCTCTCATCCCTTCAGATAAAAATGTTTTAGGGTGGATGATAAGACCAAAAACACACGTGCATGTTGCATAAGTAAACATTTGGTACAAAATAATAATAATAATAATTGAAACAGCAACAGCTGACTCCTATTGACTTGACTGAAACCAGGACGTCTGTATCGGATGCATCATGCTCCAGCAGCTGGTGGTATATCCAGATCAGTGAAAACAAAAAATTAAGCAGAAACTAATGTTTTGCACAGTACTGTTCAGAAAATATATAACTTGCAATAACAATCAAAATTAAAAATGGGTAAAATCAAGAAGAACAAGGCCTCATTGTCAGCTACTGGATCTGGAGGGTCCTGCAGGATGGAGGGTCTTCCCAAAACCTCTGGACTGGAGTTTTTTTTTTGTTTTTTTTTAGTTAAATAATCTTTTGGGGTGTGCTAATTATATAATATGTATTTTTTTTAGTTTTACTCCAAAATTTCCATGAATATTTTGTTGACATGGGGAAAAAAAAACAATAATGTGGAGGGTTTTTTTTTTAGTTTAAAGGCCTTTAAAAACATTTTTTTAATGTAAAAAAACTATATATTTTTATTTCAGGTTGAGATAGCTATTTTTAAAAGACAAGTTTATTGAGGAAAAATATACTTTTAAAAAGTTGTATTTATAAGCATTTACGTAAGGTGATCGATATATGGAACATGAACTGTCATGGACCTTAAGAACAATTAATATCTTACCTGCTGTAGGCAGCTCTTTCAGAAAGATGTGGTCCTTGCACTGCAATATGGGCCAATTGGACCAATATACCTATTTCTATTTGTAATATAAAATAGACAGCTCTAAAAGTTTAATAAAATAGCAATCATATTAGGGTTTTGTATCTGCCGGTGGGAATATAATACATATTAATACACTCCCAATAATCCAATTCAATAAAAATATATCGGCAGCCATATGATGTGATATGATCCAGCTTTTCAATGCATTTTGATTTAACACACTCACATTCAATGCTCTATAAGACAGCAAAACAATGAACTGGTTCTAATTTAGTTATGGAGTCTAATTATTCACTAACTAATAAACGGGTCTTGTTTTAAAATTGTCAAAGACTTTCATAAAACACTCTTTTAGTAACTCAGCAGTAAGCTGCAAAAATTATTTTCTACGTTCAAAATAATAGAAAATAAGCAAAGTCCCGTTTTCCTGGAAAATTAGTTGATTAACATTAAGCACATTTAAAGAGTTTGTTGTTGTTGTTGTTTACTCTGGAACAGCTGCAGTTCTCCTCCTTAACTCTAGGTGTTGCTACAGAGAAAACTGTCCCACCCAACAGCAGTCAACTTTTCATTCACCCATCATTTTTCATATTGTGGAGCACATGCAAAGAAACAAACCTGCTACTGTTTAATTAATAAACAAATCTGGTTTTATGTTTATATGGACAATCTACAACTGTGCATCTAAATATAATCCCAAAACTGCATTGTGCACATGCACGTCCATGACTTGGTGCAGCTTGGTTAATCCTCACATTCCCAGCTCACATACATTTTTAGAGACTGGAGATGTTTTTAAAACCACCAGAATTTCTTTGGACACGTTCCTTTGCAGAAATATGGTGAGTCTGTTTGAAAACAGGCTGCTCCACACAGAGAGCTGTGGTAGCTCGGTGGTCTGTGGTTGCATCAGGAAGAGCATCCAGAGTTAGTTCACTGTGGGGACCCCTGAGGAAGGGAGCAGCCGAAAGAAGAATATATATTTTATTAACAGAATGAGGAGTCTGAATGGCTTTAAAGCACTCTTGTAATCTGAATTTATGACCAAACACACACGCATTTTAAATCTTGACTGTGTCCTAATGCTCCATGTCCCTTTTTTTTTCTCACTTTAGATTTAAAGCGCATCTCTTTTCTCTTTATTTATTAAAATGTTTGTCTCCAAACGACGTCATTCTGCAAGAATCGGTGATTAATCGCTCTAAAAGCGGACCCGTCGCTCTTCACGACCGCTCTGCCTGCTTTTCGACAGCTCACATGCAGCGAGATGCGCGCGAGGAGGTGATGCTCGGATAGAGGCACGAGGAAGGGAACGAGGAAGCAGAGAAGGAAGAGGCAGAATCTGGAGCAGCAGGAACACCTCACAGGACGGTGGTGGAAAGTGGTCGTTTGTGGTGGGGGGAAAGAAAGATCTCCCCCCACCCGCCCTTCTCCAGCACACATGTTGCCGAGGCGCCGCTGATCAGCAGGATGTTTGCGTAGGAGGCTGTGATTTCTTTGCGGACAGCGCCAGTTCTTCAGTGTTGACTCCACGGACCTGTGCTTCTTCCACGCCAGTCTTTTGGAGTCACGTTTGGAGTATTGTTTCCGATGGCTTTCCTGTTTTATTTTTTATCTTGTTTCGCATGCAAGTATCAGGAGTGAATGAGGAACGGAACAACAAGGTGGACATTTTGCATGTTATGTTTCTCATCTGACAACTAAAGAGGATCAGGCCCTGAGGGGTTTATCATTTTGCGCCCAGAGACACTTCAGCACTTAGTTCTTTACTTTTCCGACGTTTTTCACTCTAATATATACATATTTTAAAGCTTTTTTATATATAATTGAGTTTTAAGTGACTGATACCAGAGGGAACCTTTCGAGGAGTGACCGCTGCCCTAGATGTGACCCAGAGAAACCCCTCCTGTATCTGAAGGTAAACAGACAAAATCCTGTTTTTCACACATTTCAAACCTGCTCACATAGATAGATAGATAGATAGATAGATAGATAGAGCACCAAATCAATACAGGCTTTAATCAAGTCATGACTAAAACCTTACAGAAACAGATGGGAAAGAGAGGATAGAAACGAAGGATGGGTTCAGCTCTTTCCACGAAACACTTGCCGCCTGGGTCGGTTTGCCACATGCTGACAAAACAGCATGGCTCGTGAGCCAGAACTTCTGTCACCAACTGTTCGCCACGGTCACATCCAAACTGTTGGCTCAATATATTTTTAGGCAGGATGGAAATGTGTCTGAAGCAGCAGTAATGTTTTGCATGGTTTATACATGCCACTAAATTGTGCTTTAAGTTGCAGATTTTATTTATTTATTTTTTTAGATGGGCGCACAGGATGCAACCCACTGAGTGTTTTGGAAACAACTGTGCTGGGGTGAGGTCATAACTTGCCAGTTGAAATGTCAGCCCTCAAAGAAATTATTTATTTAAAGGCTGACTTGCATTTTGTGAAGTATTTAGATTTTTTTGTAATAAAATAGAAAGTTTGCCATTTTTAGAATCAAACAAACTGGACTTTGCAGCAGAAAATGTGTTTGTGATACTTTTGTCTTTGCCTTATGGGGATAGTAAATAGAAAATAATTCAGTGTTACGGCATATTTCCTGACAGACAAAACTTATTTGTTTAAAAAAACGTCTTTGTTCTTGATAAGTTAGCATTTTAGATCCAGAGCAGTCTATGCTACTTGGTTACACACATTTAAAATATTATAATTGTGCTGAATGTAATACTGTGTTAGTGCATCATCATAACTGGATTTTTTATATATTTAAAACATTTTTTCAAATATGAGTGCACTTCAGTTTGGCTGTTAATTACATTTCATTCTGGTGAAAAACTATTGTTTATGATGAGGACATAATTGAGAATTTGGACAAAATATAAGCAGATATGTGCATTTGGCCACAGCAACAAAACCCAAGGCGGGGCTTGTGTTCCCATGGCGACTTCCTCAATGACCCTCAGATCAACCTTGGCCCCATGGGAGATCAGTTACACACAAACACACACACACACACATACAGATAAACACACATGCTCCTTGGATAATGAATTAGAGAGTCTTTCTTGTCCACCCGCTGCTCAGTGCGTCTCAGCAGGTCAGAGCAAAGCAGGATGGGAGAAAAGACAAGCTGAAGGACAAATTGATGCAGAAGGGAGAAGCTCATTTCAGAGGCAGATGGGTGCAGGGAAAGATGTAGAAAAGCAGGAGGCAAGGTTTGGAGCGTGTTACAGGTGAATGCAGTCACAAGCATTTTATTAATTTAATGGGTATTTTAGGTGGTTTTGTTATTTTCTTTAATAATCCGCTGGGTATCATGTGCTTTTTGTTCTGACGTGGAGAGTGGATGGATGGATTGAAGCTGAGGGGGAAGGGAACATGGCTGCACAATGATCATGTTAAACAGTCGCCTGCTCCTCCCTTCCTCCACCCGTTTCTAGTCTCCTCCCCCTCGGCAACAGGCTCTTCCCCACAACCCCTCCTCACGGCTACACCCTGACATTGCTCATGCTCAGACCCTCAGACTGACCAGCAACCGAGCACGAGTTCAGCTGGTTTCATCCCACTGAGTGACCATTAAAACAAGAAGATAATTAAAAAGAAAGGGAGGCAAAATAAAACCTGCAGGTTTGTACAGATTCCTCCCAATTTATCATCACAGATTGGCTTTTTTGTTGTTCAAGTAAAAAAGAAATCATTTGGCTGCACTTACATTTTTATTTAAAATAAAATTTGATTTGGGAGAACCATTTTTAGATTAACTTCACAAATAGGTCCCCCCAAAAAATTTCAGATCGAGGTCTGGTTTTCTCATTTTTTGGCATTACCAAGGTGAAAAAGCACCAATAAGGACACTGAAAATAAACATAATTATAATGTTAAAAGGCTGTCAAACAAAAGCTTTTTACTCTTTATTGACTAAACATAAAAAAGTACAAACAAAAAAAAGTTTTTTTTTTTATCTCTTTGCCATTTCTGTCTTTGTGGACACATATGAGTCAAAGTGTTGTGATATATTACACTGTATGGTGCTCAGAATAAGTGAATATACAGCATTCATTTCAAAGAAGCCTAAAGGCACTCTCATTACTAATTTCATGGTCCAAAGCTTTTGTTTTTCCTCTCTGTGTTTCATGCATCAGAGCACGAGGTTTAGCTGTGTAAATCTAAAAAGTTGCAAATGTCAGTAAGCCTCCTTTCTTTTTCTTTTTATTTTTTTATTTTTTTTGGAGAATGGTGTAATGAAAAGAAAATGAAAGGAAATACATGTAGAGCTGATCTCTCTAAAACTTCCTCTCAGAACAAGTCTCGAGTTCCTTTTTTTACGCCTTATTTCTCGTTTTCTTTGTTCTGCTCGGCTGCAAAGAAAGTTTTTCTTTAGCAACAACAAAGTCCGTGCTCAATAATCCAGGTATACAATCCAACATTTTTCAGTCTGGTCATCTGGACCAAAGAGACCATCTTATCACAAGCAGAACTGGTTTGTTCCACTGTGGAGTAAGCTGTTTGGGGAAGAATCAGTTTTGTTGCGTGTTTCCTTGACTGATGAAGCCTTCCTGACTGAAGGTGAAATGTTTCAGCACAAAAAAAAGAAACTGTCCAGATGACCTGACTGAAAAATGTTGGGTTTTTCTTTAGCAGCTCAGCAGCTCAGAGATAGAGCGAGCTGAGGAAAGTTGGTTCAAATAAAACTACTTTTTAAAAGTGTAAACCGCCCACTCGCAAACAGGAATGGTAAAATGTCAGACTGTAATAGCTGTCGTCATAGTAACTAACGACCAGTTCGAAGTGCTGCTGCCTCCTGAGCGCTGACCATCCAAGGTAAAAACCAAGTAATCATCAGATTTGAGCCTTCGACACATTTCCTTTATCATATTCGCTTTTTTGCTTCCGCTTCTATTTTTTTCGCCTCATTCTTTACTCGATTTTTTCAACATTTTGTCTGGACACTTGCTTTTAAAACGCCCAACTTGTTTCAAGTGCCTGGTTTTTGTTTTGTGTTTTCTGTGTTCAAATTACGCTACTTGTTCTTGCTGTTTTAACAGAGACCTTGAAATGTTTTAAATAACATGCACACACAATTCATTATATATATTAATAAATAATTATGGCCCAAAAATCTGAAGCTCTTTTTCCAACCTTTGTCATTTCCTCTCATGCAAACCAGTTGTTTTCAAAAGTTCTCAAAGCAGCACATGCTATTAGTTGATGAACGTCTTTTCTAATATTGTTTTAGTGCGAGCTTATGGACAGAATGCACATGGAAAAAGGTTCAAAACTGAATTTGTAACTCAATACTTGTTTGTATTGTAAGTATTCAATAAATTATTTTATCCTTTGACCTATTTTTACATAAGAAGCAGATGAAACTAAAACTATATGGTATAATAATAATATTTACTTAATAAAAACACAGAAACCTTATATGTGGACCCCAAAGAGTGCCATGCTTAAAATGTGTTTTTATGATATTGTGTTGAAAAAGTGAGTTATTAATCTCATGGCCTTGTAATAAAGGAGCATGTTTTGTTGTAAAATCATTTTTATTTTCTCATTATCATAAGAGATAAAAGGTTTTTACCAGATATATTTAAGCATATTGATCTATAGCAGAGCTTATTCTATTGTGATAACTAAACAACCATTTTGAAACAAGACATGTATAGCTTTCATCAGAGATAAGAAGTGCCGTGCCAGCAAGCTGAAAGTGTTGCATCAAAAACATTTTGATTATTGTTGCTCCAGGACAGAAACCTTCTATGGCCAAGAACACAATAGTCCAGGAACTGTTAAAAAATACAGCGTGAATAAATAAATAAAGCGTGTGGTCACAAGTTGACAAGCTACAACTGCGACCTTTCATTGGTTATTCATATAAAACCCCAGATAGTTGTGAAAGGTTTCCATTAGAAACCTGTAAAACATATAAAAACATGAAAATGAGTAATTTTTTAAAAAAGGGTTACAAAGTTTTAGCCTTTCAGTGAAAAATGCATTTTTTAACTTTCTGGTATAAATCACGAGAGCATTTCCGATTGATGATTCTGGGTGAAACACAAGAAATGCTCATTTTTGCATCACAGTCTTCACAAAATAAAGGTCAAGGTTCTTTATTGTCATTCGCATCACGTGCTGGAATGAAATTGTGTGCACAGGCTCCCAGTTACATGGAACAAAAGTAAGAATTGTAAAATAAAAACAGTAATAAGATCTAAGATATGAACTAAGAAGTACGCTAAACTAATAATACTCTAAACACTAATAGTACAAAACAATACGCCGAACAACAGCAGCACAAACCTGATGCTCATTAACCTCCTGCCTGAGGGGAGCAGGGCAAAAAGTGTGTGTGCTGGGTGAGTGGGGTCCTTCATGATGCAGGTGGCCTTCTTCCTTCATAAATTTTGTTTCTTTGAGGCAAATTGTCATAACCTCAAGAAGACAAAAGTATGTTTCTCCAGATATCGAGATAAAACTAGTTTGGTTAGTTCAAGATAACAGAATAACTGTACAAATAAAGGTTAAATAATTAGGTTAAAAAATAATAAAGCTTTAAAATAAAGATTAGGGGCACGGCTGTTCTACGCTTCCACATTTCTGACCTAAATGTATTTTTAAGTTCAGATGAAGTGGTATCTCTCCAAGGTTCATGCAGATTTCTGCTTTTTCAGTCTGCAGTTGGAGGACGGGTGCATTGTTGGTATCTTCATAATGTTGTTTAGCAGTTTTATATCAGATAGAGCTGTTTTCATTTATTTTATTCCACCTTGCTGCAGGTCAGCCAGTTCAGATTTGTACATTACCTCCCCTTTGCTCTACATACACACATATTACTGTTCTGCACTAATGACTCACAGCGGGCTGTTAGGATTCATGGTTGCGTTAGTGGATCAGGTCTGTCACCTTAAGTTGTTGGGGTTTCTCCTCTCTGTCAGCAGAGATTAAAAGTCATGGCGAGCACTCTGACAGAGGTGTTAGGATGTGACGTGACCTTCACTGCATCACCCCCTGCTCACTCAGGCACCTGTCCAGGTGTGTGTGTGTTACTTGCATACTGCACAGTGCATATCACCACACACATTTATAAGAAACCAAATCAAATATTCATCATCCACTATGAGGATGTTATGATCAGGTTGCACGTCCTTGAGTTCTGCATCTGCAAATATGTTCTCTGTTGCTCTCCGCCTCCTCTCGTCTCACACACAGTGACTAAACAGATGTTGCCAGCTTTTGATGTGTTTCAAAACATTTACTTTTACAGAAAAGTGAGGGAAAAGGGACATTTTCATTGCCATAAAACATAAAAACCTTGTGTGGGCTGCTGAAGACATTTGTAAGAGAAAAGAAAAGTGGAAAAAATTATACTGTTTCAGTTTAGCTTAATGGTGCAGCAATGTCACAAAATTTAAATATTCGTATTATCACACTTGTTTCCCCACACTTTCAACATGTGAAAGATGTGGGTGTTATTTATTTATTTTTTCATTTTGGTGATACTTTATATATATATATATATATATATATATATATATATGTTTAATAGCAAAAAAGATGAAAATTATCTTCTCGAAATGAGCAAAATTAAGTGCAAAACAAAAATTTTGCTATAATTAACCTTTTTATCCTACAATAAACCTTCATTGACCTACCAAAAAGTAGAATTTTGGATAATAATTCATAAAACTTGGCTAGACATAACTGAAATTATTTTCTTTGAAAACACTTAAGTAAATAATCGATGGGAAGAAATTTGACATTTTTATAAGAATATAAAGTGGTGTCATCAACATACGAGTTGATCAGCTTAATCAGTGTCCTTTCAAAAAACCTTTGAATCTGTTTTAATGACTACCAGCTGTTTTTCAGAATTTTAATGACCCATTTAGGCCATAGATGGTCCAAATGGGGGACTGACGTTCCACTCCCCTTTTAATGGGGGCCGAGATGGGGTAGAGGCAGGGCAGCCAACCCAGGACCCAAGAGTCCCAGGTTCAATCCCCGGTCATTGCATATCTCATGGTGTCACTGAGCAGCACACCCCGTCCCCAATCACCCCCCAGGCACCCCAACAGCCACGCACCGCACCACCTGTGAGTGGATGGGCCAAACACAGAGAGCCAATTTCGCCATTGTATGGGAATATACAATGATGACAACACATTATTCCTATTATTAAAGAACAGTTACTCATTTTAGGCTTTTGCCTAAGGAAATAAATAGAAATTAATTTTCAAAGCACAAGAAAACAAATAATAGTCCCCCCCCCCCCAAAAAAAAAAAAATTATATATAGATATATATAGTGAACCCTCGTTTTTCACTGGGGTTACGTTCCAAAAAGAACCCGTGATAGGCGAAATCCGTGAAGTAGTAACCTTGGTTTTTTTTTTACAATTATTATACAATGAAATACTCAATAATACATTCAAACCAAAGAACAAAACCTTTTTACAGGCCCAAGCATTTGTTTAACAAATAAAATTACTGTATAAACGTTTTTTACAAATAACTACTGTACTGGAGAGACTGTTTAGCCAATCAGAATGCAGAACACAAAGCACGATGCAAATCTGTGAAGCAGCGAGACGGTGAAAGGTGAACCGCGTTATAGTGAGGTTTCACTGTATATATATTTTATATCATTTGAAAGAATATAAGTATG
>NW_023618675.1:27270-39249 GCF_014905685.2 Nematolebias whitei
AAAAAAAGCTATTGTTATATATATATATTTTTTTTTTTTTTTTTTTTTTTTTTTTTTAAGGAAAAAAATAGGTTAATTTTTATGAGGCTCGTAATGTTCTGGATCTACAATAATTTAAACTAAACTTTTAACTTTTCTCCAAAATATTATTCAAGTTGTTGAAAATGAAGATTTTTTATTTTTTTAATCACATTTTAAACTTTTTTTCTTCTTAAATTCAGATTATTCTGACCTGTTTGACCTTTCATAGACCGTTCTGTCCCACCTATGAAAATGTTCGGACATCCCTGACATTGAGAGATGGGGCGAGGTTCGTTCTCAAAGGGTTGCAGGGAACAGCTATGACCTGTAGGCTGGAAAATGAATCCTTCCAAAAGTTTGGATTCGTACCCTCCTTTGCAGCTGCCCTAACCTTATGATTTAATCTACTGGAGTATACTTTTGAAATGAATTTGGACCAGTCTCTTAAGAAGCATTTGTTGTCATCAGTGAGGTTTTTAAAGCTGGACATAATTCTGTCAGAACAGATGAGTGAAAATGCAGCTCTTGCTCTCATCAAAGGGGTTGGAAATGCTCACAACAATGTTAAGATGTTTCAAGATGGGTTTTAGATACCTGACCCACAACAACTGTAACTATTTTCAGAAAAAATTTGTCCCGCTTTGCAACTCAAGCAGAGGATGTGAGAGACCCAGTCAGTGTTGAAAGATGTCTCTCTTTGCTGTTCACTGACCCAGTCACCAATAGTTGCAGCCCAGTGAGACACTATCCTAATGAAAGAACTATTTAACTATACATTTAAATGTTGTCATTTTTATGTACTCAGTAAATGCATTCATTCCAACCAAAGTCCTCTAAATGATTCTATTATTTAGCTGTGAGTCTTATGTTATTCCTGGTGTTGACTATCATTCTATTCCAAGCATTTTTAAATTGGGTATTGTGTGTGAATATTAGTTTTATATTATGGAAAATTGTGGCAGCCCTATTTTTTATAACCAGAATTGCCATCGGCCATTAAAAACCCTGAACATTTTTCAGTTTTTAGCGGCAAAGGATCAGTCTATTAAAGGGCCAGACTTTGTCTAACGTTATCTGCTGTTATCAGTCTGTTTGTGTGACTAACGTTTCTAAACTTAGATGTCCCGTTGCATCGAAAAGTGTTTCAGCACAGAGTTCCTTCTGTCAGTGCAGCTTCCCATCAGGAGCGGATTTAACTGTTAATTCAGGAATAAGCAGATGACACATGGCAAGCTAGATTTATTGGGTTTATTCAGAATATTTGGGGTAGAAAATGAAACAAAACAGGCACAGCAGTATGCACACACACAAACATATGGGTTTTAAATGTTTTGGACGTCATAGAATGGTTGTTCCTTTTCTAATGATAATTGTTTGTAGGGAAAAAAATCAAATAAGTCATAGTTTAAGTTTTTTGACTGCATGTCAGCAAATATATACATACATCCCATTCATATTTAGGTTAATTTCCATCAGTAATTTGAACCTTTTATAGCCATCAGCATGGCTCTGGCATGGTTCTACCTGGATATTTGACCAACTCCTTGGCAGAATTGGTAGAGTTCATTTAAATTGACTGGTTTCATGACACGAACCAAGCTAATAGGGAAAGTCCACTAAGTGTCAATGAGACTGAGGTCGTACTTTTGGAAATGCCATTCCAGAAGCCTAATGTTAGCTTGATTTATTCAGATGGAAATACAGTATGTCCTGGTGTTTTGGCATCATTGTCTCATTGTTGATTTAAGACAAAGCTGAAGAATTTGGAGGTAGACGTCTTTCTTCATTATTTAACCCACTCTGCACAAAACATTAGTACCACAGTATGATGCTACCGCCACCATGCTTGACAGCTGGTGCAATGTCCGTACGGTATTTGGTTTGCCAATCTAAAAAGCGTTGCATTTTGTAGCAGGTTCTTATTCCATGGTCTGGCAGTCTATTGTGGTATAAAACTGGTTTCTCTGAGGACATGGACTCTGCAGGCCTAAGGCTTGGTGGTCCCTGGGTATTTCCTGAACATCTTAACCAATTTTCTATTATCTGAGGGTCTTCATCTCAACCTTGCAAAGTTTCGACGCATCCAAATCACCCGTACTCACCCAGAGTTGTTTGAATCAAAGATCTTAGAAAATGACTTTGTTTAGAAAACCTCACAAGAGTTCCCCAGCTTATGCACATCTACAGCTGTTCTTTTTAGATCTTCACTGACTTTTATGTGGCAAAGCTAAACTACCAGTAAATTAAAAAAATAATAAAATAAGCCTTACCTTGTCAAGATAAAACACAGTGAGAACATCAATTATCTCAAGGACTTTGACTTTAAATTTCAGTTTCATTCATTTCAATTACATTTATAATGTATTTGTGTCTCTGTTATTGCTATGCTATTCATAATTGTTTTGTAATTACAAAGTGGCTCTAATAGCCTTGACTAAGAGGCGTTGCTTTTAAGCTTTATCTTCAACTTTACTCAAAACTAAAAGCTTTTTTAAAAAAATTGAACAAACTCCTTGAAGCATGTGGCCAGAAACACAAGACTGAAACATCTGAACTCTGTCTTTTCATTAAAGAGGGAGCCAAAGCTCGATTTCTAAGTCACAGGGCTTTAGAAAACTTCAGCTCAGTTCATCAACAGTGGAGTTCAAAGAACTGAAATGTCTCTGATCCCACTGCAGCCACTGGTGGTGCCGAGATTACAGCCTGTCATGCAAAGAGCAGCGGTATTATTTGCACAGCAGAGGGTAAAGAATTGTACAGCAGAGGGGAGGAACAGGAAGTGCAGCGGCAGACTGACAAAATGTGATTACATGCAATTATTCTGAGATGATTTGAAAAGTGAAAGCTTTTTTTTTAACTATTCAGAGTAGCCAAACAATAAACGTCAGGCTGACAGACAGGTAGAGAACATTTTTCTGGGACTATTTTTTTCCAGACTTACTATAATTGAAGATATTTTTACATCATTCGAATTACGTGGATGCTCTTCCTAAAAGTGTCATCATATTTGTAACAGAAACTATATTTTTACTTCACTAATTTAACACAAATATAACTGAAGTTATATGCCGTTAGTTGCAGTGCTTGCATTATATATAACGTATGTTGTTGTTTGTTTTGTTTTTTTGCCAAAAATGTTCAACTTTCTGGGATGATAGTTACAGTGGACATCTGTCAAAATCAATTATTTATAATTCAAATTCATGGCTAATGCAGACAATTTAGAGTAATCATTTTATGGGCTTGATGAAACTAAGTTATGATTTATCAAGAAAAAAGATTGTTGATATTTTAAGAAGCTTAAAGTAATTTCCTGTGATACCTCACTGCCATAGTAGTGTAGCATAACGAGTTCAAAATAATGGATTGGGGCTCATGTGACAAGTCAAAAAACATATTTATCTGATGACAAAGCACGCTGTGGACACTGAAGGGCAGCTGCGCTCTGTTGCTTCGCTGCACATGCAGCGCATGAAAAGTTAAAGCAATCAGCCTGCAAGTTGTAATGAAGAACAGCAAGGTCATTCAGATGGATGAGAGACATTTAGTGAGCTGGATAATTAAATAAAGAAACCCTCAAGTCTCTTTTTAGTTTTTAGTGCTATATTCATACAAGCCAAGAGCCATTTTTGTGATATATCTTTCATAGAGGAGCACTAATTACAGAAATGTTTCCAAGGCAATGAAGGGACGCATGAGAAAGATTAGAAAATGATCGCTTTTATAGCGACCACTGAATAGTTGCTCCTGCATTTCTTTTATCCACAACCCCAAATCCCCCTTCCCTTTATCTCCCACTGGTACCTGATCCAAGGTCAGGGTTCGGAGTCTTCAAAAGTGGTCCACTGAGAGATGAGGGGGAAGAGATTTACCTCAGGCGGCTCTACATTTGTGCCGTCATTATTCTTGGAGATGCGTTCAGGGACACGGAGAAATGATGAAATAATATGCTGGAGCAGGGTGAGTCAGGCAGTGAGAGTTGAGTAATACGGTCAGGGTCAGTGAAGCCAGAAATGTAGATGCAACAAACATGCAAAGGCATAAGGATGAATTGTGAAAGCTTTTTTTTTTAAATAAAATTTTCTTCCATCAATCAGAACCTGATAATATAAGTGAATAATAATCTAATAATCGTGTAATCTTTGAGGCGCTTCTTTTTTTTCTTTGGTGCAAACATTCCAGTGGACAGTTTTCTCTAATCTTCATGTAACAATATGTAAAGGAGCTTTTAGCTTTTAGCATGCTAATGCTTTAAGATCAGGCTTGATTTGGCTCAGAGTGTGTGTTGGGGATCACGCTCGGCTACTACCACACCCAATTCGAGCTCAGTATCTGTAAAATCAGCTGACTCAGTGCCATTTTAGAGTTTGCTAAGGTCATTATCTGTGGCAACCGTCTTGACCGTCACACCAAGTTAAACAACTTTAGAAAACTCTAAAATGGCAGTGGATTTGGATGTTATCAGCCCATTAAATGACCGTTATTAGTTGTTATCATACCCATAGGTTGCGTTCAGACTGTCCCTCCTACCTCCTAGTAGGTTTTAATGGTACATCACTGTTAATATGCAGCTTTGCACGCTATCGCTGATAATATGCAGCATCGCCAGTGTCTAAAACCAGAAGGTTTTTTTGTTAGCTTTATTTAACCCTTTTTCTAAACCTCACCTTGCATCTGACCCAGATTACTGACCTGAAACATAACCCCCTTACCCTTGAGACTTAACCTATCCCTGACCCTAAACCTAACCCCTTGACCCTTGACAACCTAACCCCTGACTGTATTATTAGTGATAAGAACCTACCTTTACACCTACTAGGAGGTGCAGGAGGGACAGTCTGAACGCAACCTATGGGGATGATAACAACTAATAACGGACATTTAATGGCTGTTAACATTCGAAGCGGGTGAAAATGGCCATGACTCAGTTAGTTTCACACATATTGAGCAAAAGATTGGTGTGGTAGGAGCTGAATACCACCCCCAATACAAACTGCACACGTCTGACTTTTAACAAAACATCTTGTGAACCACACAATGAATTTTAATAAACTACGTACATCCAAATCCGATTGACTTTTGGAGTCCCCCGGAGTCACAAAAACATCTATGCGTCAGTCAGTTTTACAAATATTGAGCTAAATTTTGTATGGCAGTAGCTGAGAGTCATTTTTGAGTGCTAGCACATCTCACTAGATCACACACTAAAGCATGAAATCGGTTATCAGAATCAGAATGCTTTTATTATCCATGCACAGTGAAGTACAACAAAATTATTTTCTGTACAGCTGTCCTAAAGATGGACAGAAGTGTACAGGGGGCTGCAGCTTCTAAGATGCACTGTCCTTGTTGCTTAGATAAGAAAAAGGGAAGAGCACGTAAGGAGAGAGGTATAAAAAAGATCTCGCACACCCTGTCCTTAACAGGGCACAGTTTGAGGCATCAAAAATATCTACCACAGCAAATCAACATAAATAGACATAATACATATGCATGTGGAGTGGGTTGGGGGTGGGGGGTCCCAGCACATCCGCCAGGTGAGCGACGCAGCCCTTGGTGCCTTCGCATCTCCAAGGTTGCTGCGCCAGGGGAGGTGAGGGAGGCCAATGGAGGCATTGAGTTTGAGGGAATGTCATAGCACAGCACAGTCCAGAGCCCCCCTCAGCCATAGTCCTGATAAGAGGTGTTTGTTTATCAGCCAGCTCGGTTGAGCTCTGTCACAGGTCCACGACCTTGGGGAAGGGAGAGGGTGGGGATGGGCACAGAGTGTCTTAGTTTCCATAACATCCAAAGACAGATTTAAGATAGTCCACCTTCTAAGGCCAGGTCCAGATTCAGATATCAACATTGTTTTGGGTCAAACAGACGAATTTGATTACTTATGCCAAGTCGAGCTTAAAACTTCTCCAAGATTTATTCCTTCTCTGTTCGTGGACACTGCCAGCATGTTCCACAGTCCTGATAAGGATCGGCCTGCTCGCTTGCTACAGCACCACGTATAGTTAGCACAGTCTGAGTGCTGCCAAGTTCGACACATTCTCCACAATTTGTCGACAATCCAGATTTCCACCAACTCCAAACAGTAAAATCCAGTTACAAGTTATATTGTCATATACGAGGTTCCCTTCTCATAATAGGATGATTTTAGTCTAAAACTTTGGCATAAAAGGCAGCAGGTGAGATGCATTCCTTCAAGGCATGACAGGCCTTTAATTGTAACTGTATTCCACAGAGTATGCCACAAGCGATGTTGTGAAACTTGTCAATGATTTGCGCGTGCTGGGAAAATGTTGGATTAATAAAAATTGTTGATTTCTTTGTCAATTACTGGTAGAATAGTTAATATGTGCACATTTCACAGACATTAAAGACTTTCTTTGTAATTTCTGTAATGAGATAAAGATTTGTGGAACAAATAAAGCGTCAGTTTAAGATTCAAAACACAAGAATGCAACTCACAAGAAGTGTTTGGCTTTACTTAAAAATTACCCTTTTGTGGAAATCTGTGTTTGTTTGTGTGTCTGAGCTGAGACACTTCTCTCTTTGACATCCACCGCTGTAATGGAGCTCTTCTCGTTGTTCTGGGGGCATGTTGTTGTCTGTTGTGCACGACTCACATCTACCACCTACTGTGTACCTCCATCCCATTGAACTGCAGGCCTGTCAACCACCATTATTCCAAGCAAGACCTCTGCTGTGATCCCTGCCATGTTTCATCAAAGCGTGGCAATTTATTCTAAAGCTCACTGTCTGAACATGTTAGCTACTGCTAAAATTACTGCACGTGGGTGTTTGTGTGTGCGTGAGCCCGCTGCTATCCTTCTTTTGCTCCTAAAGCTTGTCATTCCGCTAGACGATTCCTGGCAAAAGAAGCTGAGTGGACGAGTTTGCCTTTCTCCGGTGCTATTTCACAATGAAGTCTGAACTGCTTGTGAGTTTTTGTGTGCATTTGTGTGTGTGTGTGGCTGAATAATTAACACTGTTCGTCACCTTGCTGCAACACATCCCTCACATACTTATTTGATTAATGGAGCCCCGGGGAGATGTGGACTGCCCTCAAGCCTGCACAAAGAGTAAGCCCCTGGGTTTGTGCATGTGCTTTTATCCACATGAAAACACAACTTTTCTTCAAGTTTCTTTTTAAATATCAAGAGATGTGAAAGAAAATATTGAGAACATATTGTGTTATATCTGTGGACACAGTTTTGATCTTGTGCTCATCATTCAGTTTTTAATTGTGACATTTCTGAGCACCAGAAGCCATGAGGTCGTTTTCCCCACGTTTAGACAAAGAAGCATCATTTGACTAACTTCACTATTCTATAAATACACTTTTTATTACAGTGTACAACCAATGTGAGCACTGTAATGCGAGAAATAAGTGTCAAACAATTAGATATTGCATTTAGCTGTAGTTGCATCATGAAGTTTAACATAACATCCACTGCAGTAATGTGATAGTTGTCATTTCTTTATATTTCACTTACAGTCAAACTTTCTTATATTTCAAACTGTTCCAGAACAGAAGTTCTTCAAACTTTCTGAATCTTTTCCACTTGTTTATTCTCCAGTACTTTTTGTGAAACCATTTATCTCTGACCCTGTGCGTCCTTCATAAACCTAAACTCGGAGCAAGATCAAGTGTGTGAAAACAGTCAATTTAGCAAAGAACCAACTTAAAATGGGATCTTTGTTACATGTTCCTTTTTCTTTATATGAATCCATGAAAAATAACAAAGATAGTATAGTTTGACCGACATAAAAGCAACACCAGTAAGGTGATTTTCAAAGAGCTACCAGCTGGAAACTTAAATAATGCATCTCTCAGGTCGCTAACAACATAACTTTAAACCCACTAGGAGGTACAGGAGGGGCAGTCTGACCATATGGGGATGATAACAACTAATATCAACCATTTAATGGCTGATAACATTCGAAGCAGGTAATATTTTCATGTTTTGATCTGTTTTTCTTAAAGACCGTTCATCTGCTGATAGATTTTTAAGTCTGCTACTTTTTTATTTTGCCTTCTATTTGTCTTTTTTCCTCTTTTTTTTTAAACAAACACTGAATAATATAGTCAGGGACAGATAATGACTGAAAGAGGAGCTGAAATTCAAATAAAAACCTGCACAATTTTTTGATTAGGGCCACTTAAGATTGCAGAAGTCTGGGTTATATGGAGCAACTATAAAAACAATAACGGTGGTCTAAAAAAATCTGTACATTGAGAAAAGAGCATCAGAAACTATAACTGCAACAGCAATGAATGTGTTAGGTGACACACAAAGAAGAAAACCTACAATCCTTCATACAAAGATTTTATACACTTGTGATTTTTACTTGAAAGAACAAATTGTCAATAAATGAAATGGTTATTACTCTGTTTTATCTATTATTATTCTCTATTGTTCCCCAACATGGGAAGTACAGAGTGAGATTAATTCTAAGCCTCTGTGTTCTGTAATAAAACCAAAAACACTGCACTGCTCATACAGATTCACTGTTAACAAGAATAATCTACAAAAAATATAAATATTTTCATGAACTTTTACACGACAAGAAACTTTAGCTGGTCTTGAAAGAAAGAAAAAATGCAGAAAAGAACACGAGAAGAACACAAAACTAAACGATCACATTCACTGCGTTGTACGTTCTTTTTCTCCGAGCTGAGCACGTCACCAAAATGAAAGTAGACAAGCAGAGCCAGGTGGGAGTGTTTTTGTTCCCGTCTCCGTCTGCTGCTGGATTCCTGGACAATCACTGCCCACTCACAGTTTGCAAAGAAACGAACGGTTTGAAATATTTAAATTTCTAAAATGAAACTAGTTTGTTTGTGTGATGTTTATTCTATTTTACCTTTTTTAAAACGGTTAACCCATAGAGCAGGTTTACATGCTGCTGTTTAAATGTAAAAGTAATTCTACTTAAAATATACATTTAAATTCAAACTATTCCAAACCAGCTGATTCTTTATTATTTTCTTGTATGTTAAATGATCTTTACACGTTATTGATCTGAAAACATTTGTGGCTTTTTGTGATTCTGTCCACTTTTCTATCCTCTCGTGGACCTGGATCAGATCACAACAAACACAAATGTTGCTTATGTGGCTCATTAGATTTCTAAAGATGTGCAAAAAGTGAACGAGAGCCTCATGCATGAATGCCAGTCTTATAATGCTCATTAACAACTAAAAATGAGATAGAAAATATGCACATAACCTCTAAAATTTACTGTCAGTGAATCTTTCAATCAGAATGGCTGTTCTCTAATAGCTTAAATATAAGTTATGAAAAAGTGGAATATGTAATTTTTTTTACATTTTGATTGTCACTGTGCAGGGGCGGTCCTAGCCTGTTTGGTGCCGTGGGCGAACAACCCCTCTTGGGGATTAAAATAATTAATAATAAACAATAAAAACACATGATAATATACATACATATAAAATAGATTAATACAAAATTGCACCAATAGACGAACACTTAAAAAAATCTCTGTACAAAAATACACTTTGATTAAAATGAATATCGCAGCACAACTGTCAAGGAAGGTCTGAAACTTTTCTAAATAACAGTTTACTTCTAGAAAAACAAGTTAAATTGCACAACTGTCATGTGTGATTTTTGATCATTAAAGAGACCGTTCTGTGTTACAAGAACAGTGTATATGAATGAATATAAATTAATATGAATATATATAAATGGTGTAACGGTCTGGCTCAGATTCCACAGACATTACTGTGCTCAAGAGATTCAGACAGCCAAACGCAAATAAAAACATTATTAATTCCAACAAACTTGACAATATGTGCTGCATACTTTAACTTTTATGGACAGAGCAAGATTTGCGTTCATGTTTTGGTTTACGTCTGATTAGCTGGGTCCATTTTCTGTTTACAGAGGCTTATTTATCTATTTATTTATTTGTTCTTTTGTGAGAAAATGTGGCCCATAAGCTGCTTGATGTGTAACTTTCCCCTTTTTGTCCCTTAATTTCTTGTAATTCACTTTTTTTATTTTTAAATCTGGCCTAAACCTCCAAGGCGAAATTGTCCTGTTTGTGTTCATTGGTTGTTTCATGACTCACTTGTTTCAGAAATATTAAAGATTTTGCAGAACAGCAAACACTTCCGCAGCAAATTCAAACGTCAAACTGCACTTACGCCTGGTTCATTATGGACCAATTTATTATCGCCCCCTGCCACGAAAAAGCAGACGATCATGTAATTACCTGAGTGTTCATGCGTTTATTTGTCATAACTCATGCGTTTATTTGTCATAACTCAACCATAAGCCTCCTGGCCTTTTTTTGTTACAGAAAATTGTCAACAATACGAATCATGGTGTGGTCCTGGGACACATTCAGTCAGCCAAAGCAATTTCTGCCCATGCCAGACATAAAACATTATTCTTTATCTCAACCAGTAATAACAATATGATTGTTGTAATTGTTGTCATATATATGTATATATGTAGCAAAATAATTGGTATTAATGTTAATAGGGCTCTTATATTGTCTCACAAAGAGTATTAACTGCAAGGGAAAGGTCTGTTTACATGAAATAACCCTGCTCTAACTTTAGGGAGGTAATACATGGTTTGCCCTCAAAGTAAAGAGTCATAAATCTCTTTATTGCTTCATTTTAACCTCTAATCTTAGATCAAAATTTGCTGATCACAGACATTTCCTGAGTAATCCAAATGTCTTTACGGCCATATTTTTGCAGCATTGTACTTTTTGTTTCTTCACTGCATGTTATTTATTTTTACACTATTTTTTCCCAACTCACTAAAATTTCTTCTTCCTTTTTCAAACAATCAGTGAGTTATATGTTGAAATTGTCTCCATGTTATCCAGATATACATGCAAGTCTGATGGCATTGATGTTTTATTGTGACCTTGAAAATCCTCCAGCCATAGGGAAGGTCCAGCAACGCCTCTTCAATCTGAGGAGATTAAAAAGAGCAAAACTTCCCCAGAGGCTTTTGTTGAACTTCTATCACTGCGCAGTGGAAAGCGTGATTGCGTATAGATTGCTGGTGTGGGTTTCCAGCTGCACTGAGGTACAACAGGCTCTTCAAAGGGTGGTCAAATCAGCAGGAAAGTTGCTGAGACTCGCCTCCTGGAACTCACCACTGCTTTCTTTTCTCGCTGCCTGAGCCGAGCTCACATCATTTAAGACCGGTCACACCCAGCACACCATCTGTTACAAATACTGCCCTCTGGACGAAGATATAGACCCATTTGTGACCACCAGAATGGCCCACAGCCTCTATCCCGGTGCAGTAAGGCTGTTGAATGAACAATCCGCTCCCTACGTTCCGCCTCCATTACCCAGTCTTTCACATGATCCTTTGTTGCCATACATTTACAAAAATGATGACTGGACGTGCTCTCTTCGGGTCAAGGATGAGGTTCTGCCCCAAGTGGAGGAGTTCAAGTATCTTGTGGTTTTGTTCATGAGTGGGGGAAGAATTGAGCATGAGACTGACAGACGGATTGGTGCAGCATCTGCAGTATTGCGGACTCTGTGCTGGTCCATTGTGGTGAAGAGGGAGCTGTAAGGCAAAGTTCTCTTTTTACCAGTCAATGTTCCTACCATTCCCTATGGTCATGAACTGTGGGTAGTGGCCGAAAAAATGGGATTGTGGATACAGGCAGTTGAAATGAGTTTCCTCCACATGGTAGCTGGACTGTCCCTTAGAGATAGGGTGAGAAGTTCAGTTATAAGATAGAGACTCGGAGTAGAACCGCTGCTCTTCCACATCTAGAGGAGTCAGTTGAGGTGGTTCATGCATCTGGTAAGGATGCTTCCTGGGTGCCTCCCTAGGGAGGTGCTGGAGAGAACATGTCCCTCGGTTGGCCTGGGAACGCCTTGGGGTCCTCCCAGATGAGCTGGAAGAGGTGGCTGTGGTAAGAGATGTCTGGGCCTCCCAGTTCAAGCTGCTGCCCCGG
>NW_023618676.1:0-13287 GCF_014905685.2 Nematolebias whitei
TTGACACGTGACTTGTTGACACTTGTTGACACGTGACTTGTTGACACTTGTTGACACGCGACTTGTTGACACGTGACTTGATGACACCGTGACTTGTTGACACTTGTTGACACGTGACTTGTTGACACTTGTTGACACGTGACTTGTTGACACCGTGACTTGTTGACATTTGTTGACACGTGACTTGTTGACACTTGTTGACACGTGACTTGTTGACACCGTGACTTGTTGACACTTGTTGACACCGTGACTTGTTGACACTTGTTGACACCGTGACTTGTTGACACGTGACTTGTTGATGCGTGTTGACACTTGTTGACACGTGACTTGTTGACACATGACTTGTTGACACTTGTTGACACGTGACTTGTTGACACGTGACTTGTTGACACCACGGTATACGTTGAAATCGATCCACACCACGATTCAAACAGGAACAAGCTGAGTGTCTGTGTTAGGACGCTGCTAAAAGAGAAACTATTGAAATTCTTCTAGTTGTCTGGTAAACAGAGTTTATTTGAGCCTAAAGTTTTATGCATGTGTGACTCAGCTTGATAAAAACTCCAACAGCAGATTTATAACTACAATGCTTCAGTAAAGTTTGAAGCACGTGTGTTTTGTGTGTTAAGGTGTGGACAAGGCTGCGTACCTGATGGGCATCAGTGCCTCAGAGCTGCTGAAAGGCCTGCTGAACCCTCGAGTCAAAGTTGGGAATGAGTTCATTGTTAAAGGGCAGACAGTTGAGCAGGTAACCAGTCCGTCAACCACCGTGAACCATCTCAACCAGCCACCTTTAAACTAAACTCGCCTTGTTCTGCCCGACCGCAGGTCAACTACGCCGTGGCGGCCTTGGCCAAAGCCACTTATGACCGTATGTTCAAGTGGCTCGTGGGTCGAATCAACTCGTCTTTATACACCTCGCTGCCCCGACAGTACTTCATCGGAGTTCTCGACATCGCCGGATTCGAAATCTTTGAAGTAAAGACAAAAAACCAGGAACTCTTTCATTTACTGGAGCCTGACCGATATGGAAATTTTGGCTTTTGTTGACAGCGATACTGGGAAGGGGAAGGTGACCGCCGATTACCGATAATGGCTAGAAATGTTTGAGTTTTGTCGACCACCAAGAATCTGAGTAAGCAGCGAGTGCAGTGGGGCTTCTTGGTTAAGTGCAGCTGTTAGCAACCATGAAGCTAAGCTAATCAGATCCAGCTGTACGTAGTCCCACAGCAGGTTTACAAGTGGAGCACTGGTCACAAGAACAGTCTTCCTAACCTTCGTTCACATTTTCTATCCTCCACTACTCACCATAAAGTTATCAAGCGTGTTACAAAAATAAGAATCAAACAGAAACGCCTTCCTGTTCATTGTTCCAACAGTCAGTCACGTCTGGTGAAGGTCTGATTAGATCACAGCAGAGTTTAGTTTTCTTTGTCGGGAAGTAAAGATTTCAGACCAACAATGCATTTCATCGAGGACGACAAAGATAACGTCACCAACACCGATATATTTGACCTCTACGCTAGATTTATTGTTCTGGATAAAGTTTTACAGGCAGGTTATCTAAACTTTAGCTAGCTAACTTGGGAGGCACGTACGTAGCTAACAACAAGCACGTTGGAGGATTGAAGAGACTTTATTGTGGATTTGTTTTACAGATCAGTTAAACTCAACTCACCATGACCTGTTCAGAAAAATACACTGCACAGAGTTGCTTTGTGGAAAAGTCTTCAAATGACACTCTTTTAAAAGAGCATTTGTTCCAGATGAAAGTTTAAAGTAACAAGCGGTGCACGGTGTCTCCTGTTGCTGAGGGGTTTGAACTGTGATTGTTTAGAGTTTTGAAGACTGGAATTGAACAGGGAATGAAGTAAACCTAAATGTGTTTTTGGTGCAGGATATTCAAGAGGGTAGGAGTTACTCTGGAGAAGAACAGAGGAAGGTTTTTTGTTGTTTCTTGTCCGAGGCGGAGGAGAGTGACGGATCCTGGTGAGAAGAGGGAGACGTTTTCTCCACCAGCAGGCGCAGTGGTGGAGCTAAGGGCTGGCCACTGGTGGACGTCAATACCACACATTAATCTGCAGCCACCCCATTTCTCTGAGAAAACTACACTTTTAAGTGATAAAAACTAGAAAGCAGTTTTCTCAAATGACAGAGGTGGTCAGTTTACATACAGGTATGACTGTGGCCCGCTACGATTTTGTCGTGACAACCCAATTTTCTACTGGGACCTTTCTTACGCCTAGCTGTAGAAACACACCAAAATGGAAGTTGGCACGTTGCTTATTTTTCAAGTTATCCAACTCACTAAGTTTGAATATATACAGACGTACGGACATGGCAGCCATTTTTTAAAGTTACCGTGCTCACAACATGCATGGACGGACGGAGGGTACTTCCATTCCCCCTTTTCGCTCCTCGAAAGGGGACAAGAGGGGTTTCCAACACAAGCCTCTAGGTCTTTTAGTTTCTGATAAATAAATGTCATAGCCCTGGTTTTAAAATGAAACTAAAACTGCAGTTTCTCATTTCCTGCAGTTAAACAGCTTCGAGCAGCTGTGCATCAACTTCACGAACGAGAAGCTGCAGCAGTATTTCAACCACCACATGTTCGTCCTGGAGCAGGAGGAGTACAAGACCGAGGGGATAGAGTGGACCTTCATAGACTTTGGTCTGGACCTGCAGGCCTGCATTAACCTCATAGAGAGGGTGGGTTTGCTTCCTATCTGTGAACTGAGTGGAAACATGCAGGGTGGTTGAAAATACACTTAACGAATCTTTGTGTTTAGCCAATGGGGATTCTGTCCATCATGGAGGAGGAGTGCATGTTCCCCAAAGCCACAGACCACAGCTTTAAAACCAAACTGTACGACCACCACCTGGGAAAGTCCCCGAACTTCCAGAGACCACGACTTGACAAGAAGCGCAAATACGAGACCCACTTTGAGGTGGTTCACTACGCCGGAGTGGTGGGTAGCAGTTGATGTTACTTATGATCAGAAGGAGTTTACAGACTCTTACATGAGATGCTTCAAAGGTCTGGATGATCTACTTTAAGTCTTATTACAATCATCAAGTTTGGGCTTCTTATGTAGTAACACTAAAGATCATTGTAAGAACGCTCATTTAAAAGCTGAGGCATCTAGATGGAGTCTAAAGTGTTAGTTTAGAAGTTTGGGACATTTGAACGGGTCTGAATTTGGTAAATATGAAGTGATGTTCCTCCATCACATGAAGATAAAAAACATTTAGCTCAGTAAAAGCAGGAGCAGCACCCCATCTGGCCTGGAAACGTTGAGGAAGCTGGTAATAGGCCTGTCACGATAACACATTTGGTTGGGCGATTAACTGTCTCAGACATTATTGTGATAAATGATAATATTGTTTGGAGACAGTTTTAAACTAATGATAATAACTAGTCCACCTGTATCTAACACGAAGCTTGTTGTGAAGGTGCCGTACAACATCACAGGCTGGCTGGACAAGAACAGAGATCCCCTGAATGAGACCGTGGTGGCGCTCTTCCAGAAGTCCTCCAGCAAACTGATGGCTGGGCTGTTTGATTATTACATCTGCGCTGAGACGGGTAACTAATCGTCTCCTCTGAGGGAGCAGGCTGTAAAACTCCCAACGACTATACAAGATGAGCTAAACTGTTTGTGTTGTTTCAGCGAGTGGACACAAGAGTGAGACCAAACACAGGAAGAGGAAAGCTGCGTCTTTTCAGACCGTGTCACAGTTGCACAAGGTGAGTTCGACAGATGTGGCAGCGCAACACGAAAGCTGATCAAAATCTAAACAACGCTTACAGAAACAGCAAAACAACGTGGGCTAAAAAACTTTCAAAAGTACCAAAGGTCCAGAAATGATATTTTCCATCCATCCATCATCCTCCACTTGTTCTGGACTCAGGTCTCGGGGCAGCATCTTGAGCAGGGAGGTCCAGACATCTCTCTCCACAGCCTCTTCCAGCTCTTCTGGGAGAACTCCAAGGTGTTCCCAGGACAACAGAGAGACGTAGTGTTTCCAGTGTGTCCTGGGTCTTCCCTGGGGTCTCCTCTCAGTCGAACATGTCCAAAGCACCTTCCTTGGTAGGCGTCCAGGAAGTTTCCTTAGCAGATGTTTGAACCACCTCAGCTGTCTCCTCTGGATGTGGAGGAGCAGTGGTTCTCCTCTGAGTCTCTCCTGATAACTGAACTTCTCACCCTGTCTCTAAGGGAGAGTCCAGCTACCCTGCAGAGGAAACTCATTTCAACCTCCTGGATCCACGATCTCATTCTTTCAGTCTCTACCAGAGTTCAGAAATTTTATTTTGAGAGCTAAATAAATCAGGTTGGTCCATTTGAACCCCTTTTCTCATCCTGGTAAAAACCAATGCAGACAGGATTCTACATCGTGTTACAACCTTTCATTCTGAGATTTTGCTTTTGGAAACTTTAATTCCTCTTTTTCTGGATGTAAATCACAGTTTTTGGATGACTGTTTCCTCTGGTATCAGATGCTGTGCAGCTGGAAGGATTTTTACTGAAACTTTTTTAGTTTTGGACATTTGTTATGATGCGTAACCATGGCAACAAGGCAGTTTTCTACAACCAGCAGCTGATTAACATCTCAAAGCTCAAATAATATCTCAACTACAGCCCCAAATCTCAAACAAGTTGAAAAGGATGTTCTGTGGATGCATTCTCATCTACCTGCCAGCTGTGCTCGGGTGCCTGACCACTGAGATCCTGGAACTAGCAGGAAACACGGCTCATGACAGCAGAAGGACAGGATCGTCCCTCAGCACCTACAGTTGGCTGTCCGCAGAGAAGAGGAGCTCGGCAGACTGCTGGGAGGAGTGGTCATCGCTCTGGGAGGAGTTCTGCTCGGCATTGGGGCGGTCCTACAGCCCGGGGGAACCGAGAGGCCAGCTGAGTCTGGGTGGACGGATCAGACGGCATCTGCAGCCAGTTTCTTAGGATCCACTGTGGGATGGACCTTTACAAGAGATCCTTCCTGTCTACAGCATCAGCATCTATAACGTCTCTTAATGAAATGAGGATAATGAGTTACAACAACAAATAATTTCCCTTTGGGATTAATAAAGTATTTTTGAATTTAATTTGAATTGAACTGAACCTAACTGTTTTTGTTTTTTTAATACCATGTTCTTTTATTTGTTATTCTCAATTTGTATGCTTTTTATGATTGTCCACTGTTGTCATCACTCTGTTAAAAACAGGTCTCTCTCTCTAAATGAGTCCCCGAGGCTCAATGGGACTAACCTGTTTAAATAAAGGTTGAATGGAGTCCAGAGGCCATGGATCCAGGAGGGGAAACCAGCTTGGATCCAGGTCATGTTCTTTTGGTCATGACACGTTTGTCATGATCACGTGAGAGTTAGAACACAGGCAGACCAATAAATCTTGAGCTTTGCCATCAGCTCAGCTCCATTTTCACCAGAATCACCACCTTAACCTGGTGGAGGGGTTTGAGTACCCCTCTGCTCCTGGTCTCCCAGGGCAAATTATATATATATATATATAGGATACCCTCCTGGAGCCACGCTTGAGGATGTCTCAGTAGCTCAGGCAGCATAACAGATCAGTGGTTAGCACTGTTGCCTCGCAGCCAGGTCTTAGTTTCGATCTATGTTAGATCGATCCCCCACACGGACCTTGGGTCTTCCTGTGTGGAGTTTGCATGTCCTCCTCATGTTTGGGAGGGGTTCTCTCCAGGTACTCCAGTTTCCTCCCACAGTCCAAAACCTGCATGTTAGGCTGTCTCAGGCCCAGGCCTCCCTTGCAAAAGAGATTTGTGATAGCAATGGGATTTTCCTGGTTAAATAAAGATTAACTAATAATACCGAGTGCATGGAAGTACACAGTTGGTTTTATCAAAGTCTTTAGAGAAAAACCTTAGTGGAGTAGTCAATGTCAGGTGCACGTGTTAGGCCAAGGTGAGGCCATAGGCGTTCCTGGCATCATAAACTGGCCTTGGGTATGTGAAACTTTCTAGTCTTTAAAAAAAACATAAATAGTGGTTCTGACATTTTTATTGGGCTTGATTAGGTCCATATTCCTGCAACATAGGAAAGACTTGGCATTTGCCAAAAAGGTGTTTGATTTCTATGACATGTATAAGAGAGCGTTCACTTCTGAAATTCATCAATGTAATTTAGACGTCACTGTTTGTTTTTATTTACAAGGGTATAGTAGGTAACTTAAGTGAACTTTAAATAACTTTGAGTCAACTCTCATACAATTTAAAGGGATTATAGTACTTTACCCAGTACTGTGTAAATCATAAAACTGATGGTAAACAACTTGAGTCAAAATAACTTGTTCTAATGAGATGAGTCCAGAATCAGAACTTCCTGGCTTCTAAACAATGTACAAGAAGTAATACAACATTATTATTCAGCTAATCACCATTGTTTGGTTTAATTGCAGGAAAATCTGAATAAACTGATGGCGAACCTCCGCAGCACTCAGCCTCACTTTGTCCGCTGTATAATCCCCAACGAGACCAAGAATCCAGGTAAAATAATCCAACATTTCTGATAAATCACAACCAGACACTGTACGGTAATAATTACCTTTAATATTCTTATCACTGCTGCCGTAAGGTAGCTTCTGTGAAAATTTAGGTGTCCAGAAATTAAACATATGTCCTCAAACATTTCATCTGGTAAAATAAAGGTCTAATTTAAAAAAATTAAAAAATTAGTTTATTTCCTATGCATAGTTTTGTTTTCAACCAACAGTCCAACTTTTAGAGTTTACGGGTAAGTTCTGTGTTTACCTTTTTTAACATTTGAACACAAGAACTAGAAATGAGACCATTTGTTTTGTCCATGTTTGCCCAAAGAGACAGTGAGCCTCAACAAGCAGGTAACGAGTGAAGCACTGAACCAATTCAATGAGCACGCTGGCTGATGTGTTTTATATATTTTAAACACCACAAAAATAGGACTATCTAAATGTTTTGTTCCCAGGTGTGATAGATCCCTTCTTGGTCCTCCATCAGCTGAGGTGTAATGGCGTCCTCGAAGGAATCAGGATTTGCCGAAAGGGCTTTCCGAACCGTCTCCTGTACGCCGAGTTCAAACAGCGGTGGGTTCTAAATGTGATCATTTTATTACTGTGCAAAAGTCTACAACCACCCCTGATTTTCACCGGCCACCATGAAAAACAGCTGAACTTTAGCGTGGTGGTGTTAGGGTGAATTTACCTCCAGTGTTAGTGCTGCTACCGCTCCAGATTTAGTTACAAACACATTTGGTTTGCTCAGATTAATTAGCTGTGAAGCCTTTGGAGTCAGCCCATCAGCTGTATAGTTAATGATTACTTTCTAATAAATTGATTACAGTCCTTTTGGGGTGGGCAAAACAACTCCACTAAAGTAGCAGCTGAGAGTCATTCTTAATACATTCTCTGAGTGCTAACAGATTAAACTCTTTGCTTTAATCTTTGACATGCAAGGCCACAGGAGACATACATTTAAGGAATGCTACGGTGACTGTTTTAGTTTTACTGCAGAGGAGTTCATGCCTTGAAGACTTCTAATGTCGTCTGAAGCAACGACTCTTCAGACATAAAAAGGCTCTCAAAGTCAGTGTTTCCCCTACCATTATGCAAGGAGGGTGCCCCGCCCCCTCAACGCCCTGCCTACTGAATACATCTTTTATCTTCCACTTGTCCGCCTTAAATAACTGAGTTGTGTCCAATGTTCACTTCAACCCACTACACTCCTCAACTTCATTAACCCATGTTATTGTTTCAGTTACCGTATCTTAAACCCTTCTGCCATCCCCGAGGACTCGTTTATGGACAGCAGGAAGGCTGCAGAGAAGCTCCTGGGCTCTCTTGATGTAGACCACACCCAGTACAAGTTTGGACATACAAAGGTACAGGGAACCCGTACTAATGTCGTTGTCTTGGTTTAGGTTGCCTGATGGTTGCATAACATTCTGTTTTTGAAATATAACCTGCTCCGCTTTAGGTTTTCTTTAAGGCTGGTTTGTTGGGTCAGCTGGAGGACATGAGAGACCATCGCCTGTCTCACATCATCACCGCTGTTCAGGCCATGTGTCGAGGGAAGCTGATGAGGATCGAACGACAGGATTTGACATTGAAGAGGTCAGTATGAGGGTAAAAACAAAAGGTTTGAAGACCACCTTAATGTTTCTTGTACTGGGGGGCGTTAACTCCACATCTTTAGGTGCATCTCCATTTTTAAGTACCACTCTAATTACTTTATATTGGGTTTTACTCAAGTGTAGGTGTGTCTCCATTGGGAGTGTGTCCGTCACTCTGTGGGCGGCAGCCTGATTTCTTTATATTTTTATTTGTCCCAGCACTGTTCATACATTCAAGTGAAGAATGTTTTTCAGACACCTCTCGGTACACTTGCTCGTTCCTCATGGCTCCATCAAGCTCACGCTGTATGCACCTCATCATTGGTCCATGTGAAACATGAGGTTTGCAGTTCGCCATCTTTATCTCGGGAAAGTACGTTCTGCAATGATCGGATTGAAAATGGTGCTTCAGGAGGAGCTTGCAAGTTCATCCTTGGTTCATCCAGTGACGGGCCGGTCAACGGCTGCAGTTTGCTTATGTCAAAATCGCTTCCTCGGCTTGTCTTGCTTGGAACCACGACTGAGACGGGTCCAATAACAGGGCAGGAACAGGCAACAGAGACACAATTGGCCGATGCTGAGTCGATGCGAACTGATTAAAGCCAGGTCCGTGGAGAAGCAGCTTTAAACTGGATCATCTCGCTCTTTCTCAGACATCTCAACACCTATTTATTTTTTAATACACATACCGTGAGCTGTTTGTAATTTTCTACTTAAACTAAACTGAGCGGTTGAGAAGAATCGGTTGGTAGAACAATGATGAAACTAAATAATGACTTGTCTGTCTAGTCTTTTTGAGCTTTTGTGGGTTTGAATTATTCCTTTCAGGGATGCTTTGATGGTCATCCAGCTCAACGTCAGGGCATTCTTCTCAGTTAGAACTTGGCCATGGATGATGATGTTCTACAAGCTCCGTCCACTACTAAAGAGCGCCCAAGTGGAGAAGGAACTGGCTGCGCTGAAAGAGGACTTTGCCAAGTTAAAAGAGGCCTTTGAAAGGTTGGTCTGCAGATTAAAACGAGCTGCTCAGAGACAGACTTCTAATGGTATCTGATGGTTGCGTTTGTGCCCATCAGGTCTGAGGTGAAGCGGCGGGAGGCCGAGGAGCGGCAGGTGGTGTTGGTTCAAGAGAAAAAAGATTTGGCTCTACAGCTTCAAGCAGTGAGTTAAATTTTAGGAAGCCGTGATGCATTTCGTTTCTACGTTTCGTTACATTTAGAGCCTGTGCATCGACGCTGTTAAGACTGTTTATTCCCCCATGATGAACACAAAGAGATTGCCTTGAATTTTCTACAACTATGTGCATTTTGCATTAGAGCCCAACTGGTTTATCGGTAGGGACGATATGTTAGGCCAATATGGACGTTTGGGGACATATTCTGGTGATAATTGTCCCAATATGCTCCCATATAAGCACTTCTAATTTTCACCCCCAAAATGCTGGAACCAGCCGTGTCCTTACTTGCAAATGGCGTAATTGTACAATGTATCCAGCAGAGGGTGCATGCGGACTACTTTCAAGTCATGGCCATGCTACTTGACTCCACACAGCCGAAGAAGGGAACAACTAAATACTGTGTAGCATCCACCAACGTTCAGTCAGGTCATCTGGACGGTTTCGTTTTTTGCTGAGATGTTTCGTCCTTCAGCCGAAGGACTTCTTCAGTCTGAGAAGCCACAAACAAACTGGAGTCCCATAAATGACCTGACTAAACGTTGTTGGATTTGTAACCTGGATTATTGGGCATGAGCTGAGTGTGGAGCACATTTTGCTGAACACAGCAGTTTAAGTTTATTGTAAATGATCTGTAAAATAAAACAAAAAATTAACTAAAATAATTTCTCTTCAATCCTCCAACCTGCTTGTCATTAGCTACGTGCCTCAAATTAGCAAGCTAACATTTATCATAGGCTATTGCCTGTAAAACTTTATCCAGAACAATAACTCTAACGTAGAGGTAAAATATATCGGTGTTAGTGACGTTAACTTTGTCGTCTTCAGTGAAATGCATCGTTTGTCTGAAATCTTTACTTCTCTAAAAAATAAATAAACCCTGCAGCGATCAGTACTAATGAGACCTTCACCATAAGTGACTGTCGAAACAATGAACAGAGAAGGTGTTTCTTTATTTAATTTACATTTTTGTAACATATTTGATAACTTTATAGTGAAAAGTGGAGGATAGAAAATGTGAACGCACGTTAGGAAAACTGTTTCAAGACTTCAAGTGTTAAAACATGTTTAAAAATAGCTGTTTACTTAGAATCTTGGGGGTAGACAAAGCAAAAATAATTCAGACAATATATAGTTTATCGACATTAGCCTTCCCCTCCCAATATCGGTATCAGAGATAGCCAACATTTCCATACCGGTCCGACTCTATTTAGCATATAATTAATACACAGTTGGTTGTGTAAATATTGTTTGCAGGCAAAAGTTAGACTTAAAGCAGTCAGGCTGGCCCCTATCTATATACATATACTGTATATATATATATATATATGAAAATATTTAATCAGATTAAGCAAAAACTTGACAAATGACTTCAAAATTGAATCATTCTTCCGCTGACTCATGCCCAGCTTTGGGCACAACTTTTGCACTGTATTGTATATATTTTTTTCATCCTAATTATTCAGGAGCAAGACAACCTAATGGATGCGGAGGAACGCTGCAATCAACTGATTCAGTCTAAAATCTCCCTGGAGTCAAAGCTGAAGGAGATGCAGGAGCGATTAGAGGATGAAGAGGAGGTGACTGCCAACTTGACATCCAAGAAGCGTCAGCTGGAGGACGAGCTGGCATCGCTAAAGAGAGATGTTGACGACCTGGAGATGACACTGGCCAAAGTAGAGAAAGAGCGACACAGTGTTGAAACCAAGGTGTGGCACCACACAGCCGTCTTACTGCTGGTTTCATTCACTTCCTTCTTGTGCAGGTTATGAGGCTTTCTTTCTTTTGTCCAGGTGAAGAACCTGTCACATGAGATGTGTGTTCTGGATGAATCCATTGCATCTTTGAGCAGAGAGAAAGCGGCCCTGTTGGAGGCTCACCAGCAGGCACTTATTGACCTCCAGGCGCAAGAGGACAAGGTCAACATGCTGGCTAAAGCCAAAGCTCGACTGGAGCAGCAAGTGGACAATGTAAGGAAGATTGTCCCTCGAAACTTTAATTCTAACATCGAACATGATAACTTCCAGTTCCAGGGCGGTCTGTTTTCTAAGAGGCAGTTAAACCCACAATGGGATAATCCTCTCAAGTTGAATCAAAGGCAAATAAACTTTTTTTATTCTTCAAGATATTTCTCTTCTAAAATTAGGAGCTCTTTGTGTGAGAGTTAAATAAGTTAAGCTGCCTTTAATACTAGAAGGAGCCCCTACCCCTAGATTACAAGTGTCCCCTTGGCTGTTCATTTGGTCCCAACCTACAAATTTTTGGGAGGTCCCAAAAATAGGGTATTTGTCCTTTTAAGAGTTCTTATAAAATCTGGACAGCTCTTTAGGACACGTACATTTCTTTCAAATGTTTATACGTAAAAGGATACACCTTTGATTTTTGCTATAGTTTCAAAATACTGTTTGACATTGTCTAGCTTCTGAAAGGACATTCCTTTGATCCTTTCTTCTGTGCAGGCTGAGGCTTCCTTAGAGCAGGAAAAGAGGGCACGAAGCGAACTGGATCGAACTAAACGTAAACTCGAGGGTGATCTGAAGCTGTCCATGGATTCAGTGAAGGACTTGGAGAACCAGAAGGAAGAGCTGGAGGACAGACTGAAGAAGTAAGGATTGTTTATTGACCATTTAGGTGCTTTTGGACCACAGAGGACTGGTTCAAAATCCTTACAACCATTTGATGTAGGTTTTTTGTTTTTGCATCGGGGTTACTGTGGCCAAGTTGGCAGCTGTGTTGTGCAACCACACTGTGAAATATCACACATAGGTCCTTATAACCTGCAGAGTGTCCTTAGAGCTGCTTGGTCCAAATGCACCCAATGACTCAAGAGCCAGTCACTTAGGGTCAAAATGTTCATTATTCTCTCACCTTTTACTCTTCTTAAGAAAAGACTTTGAGTTGGATCAGTTTCAAGCCAAAATTGAGGATGAGCAGAGTGTGGCTGCTCAGCTTCAGAAGAGGATGAAGGAGCTTCAGGTTGGTCTGAGAACAGGGATTATGCTGCTTACTGATCTTCCTCCTCGCTGGTGCTGCTTCAGCATGCTTTGATTGTTCTGCAGACTCGCATTGAGGAGTTGGAGGAGGCGCTGGAGGCAGAGAGGGCGTGGCGACTCAAAGCTGAACGTCAGAGGAACGACATGGCCAAGGAGCTGGAGGAGCTGGGAGAGAAGCTGGAGGAGGCAGGAGGAGCCTCGGCTGCTCAAATCGCCCTCAACAGGTTGTCTAAAATTAGGCTAACTTAGGCCCAATCCAGAAACTAAATGTTATTTTCCATAGTTGCTTTTTAAAATTAAAATTAGGTGTATGGTTGCTTTATTTAAATTTGAATAAATGACAGTTCAGAAGAGTTGGTAGCTAAATGGATTAGTGTTTCCCATTTCTAAAAATTGTACATAATTTCGTATTGAACAGAAAGCGAGAGGCTGACTTTCAAAAGATGCGGCGGGAGCTGGAGGAGGCGGGGCTTCACCATGAAGCTACAGCCGCCACTCTGAGGAAGAAGCACTCAGACACGGTGGTGGAGCTCAGCGAGCAGATCGAAGGTCTGCAGAGAGCCAAACAGAAACTGGAGAAGGAAAAGACTGAGATCAAGCTGGAGGCTGATGACCTGGCTGCAAACGTAGAGCAACTGACCAGAACAAAGGTGCAAACAAACAACAAACCTACGTTTTTAAAAAGTCAGTTGTCTTAGTGTCCGTCACGTGGATAAGGTACAAATAGTGCTGGGTGGTATACCAGTTCATCTGGTACACTGGTTGTAATTTCCCCTCCGGTATGAATTTTTCCATATACCGCCACACTAGCAGAGAAAACGGCTTTAACACTTCAACATGCAACAGTTTATATAATGTTCACCGCTAGAAGCTGGAGAGCGCAGCGTGGAATGGCACCGCCGCCAACAGACATACAAGGTAGAGCGCAGACAGCCAGGTAGCACAACAATCTGTTAGCTAACTGCTGGTCCTAAGGTGGAATAAAGAACAGAAAACAG
>NW_023618676.1:28287-38996 GCF_014905685.2 Nematolebias whitei
CAGCAGCAAACTGGTTGATCCACTCTGAGAAGGTGCTATTTAAGAGATTGAGCTGAATACAGCACCTCAGACTGAGGAAGTCCTCAGGATGAGAGACGAAACGTTTCTACATTTTTTTTGTTTTGCTTTGTTTTGTTTTTTGAATGTCCAGAGGACCAGATTTAACTTTTTTAGATAACCAATTTTCATTTATAGAACTCATCTAAATAAAATCTGAATCAATTTCAAATCAATTTAGAATCAGGGGTCAGATTTTTATATAACTGAAAACTAACTGTAGCCCCAAAAGAACAGTTTAAAACAAAAACTGTACCAACATCTTCAAGACCGGCCGACGGGTTCTTATAGACCAGCTGACGGGTTCTTATAGACCAGCCGACGGGTTCTTATAGACCGGCCGACGGGTTCTTATAGACCGGCCGACGGGTTCTTATAGACCGGCCGACGGGTTCTTTTAGACCGGCCTACCGGTTCTTATAGATCGGCCGACGGGTTCTTATAGATCGGCCGACGGGTTCTTATAGACCGGCCGACGGGTTCTTATAGACCGGCCGACGGGTTCTTATAGACCGGCCGACGGGTTCTTATAGACCGGCCGACGGGTTCTTATAGACCGGCCGACGGGTTCTTATAGACCGGCCGACGGGTTCTTATAGTCCGGCCGACGGGTTCTTATAGTCCGGCCGACGGGTTATTATAGACCGGCCGACGGGTTCTTATAGTCCGGCCGACGGGTTCTTATAGTCCGGCCGACGGGTTCTTATAGTCCGGCCGACGGGTTCTTATAGTCCGGCCGACGGGTTCTTATAGACCGGCCGACAGGTTCTTATAGTCCGGCCAACGGGTTATTATAGACCGGCCGACGGGTTATTATAGTCCAGCTGACGGGTTCTTCAGAACCAACTGGGAGACCTCTTCAGACCCTGAACTTTCCACATTGACAGTAATCAATTTTCCTTCACAAATATAAATCTGAAAGTCTGATGTACTTTAGAATATTTTTACATAAAATTACTAAAACACTTAAAACATGGACATTTTTAAAGGAGGTTCAGACCTTCAGACCCTGAACGTGTCCCACAGTATTTTAACTAAACTTTATTATTTCTGTCAGATGCCTATTGTCTTTATCAGACTTTAAGTTATTTAAACCAACATGGCATCCCTTCATTAATATTATTTAGTTAGTAAGTTGTTTTATTACTGGTTTCATCACTTTAGGTAAAAACACGTGGGCCAGCTCTTCAGAGCAACAAGAGTTGAACTTTAAATCAAAAACTGCTTTAATAACATAAAAACTTCTTATTGTAGTTTTAAACTGCTCAAATGTGGAAAAAATACTAAATGCATCATCATTCTGTTTTTTTATGGTCACAGATTTGTTAAATAATTTACAAATCCCAAAACCTGTTTTAAAGAAAGTCTATTTATCTGGTCCAGGTTTTTAATTCAGTTTTTAATCTGGACCAGATCTAAACGGTCCAGATGCAAAGCATGCACAAAAAAAGCACAGAAACTTCTCACCAACTACATAAAGGTTTATACAGGTCACACAATGCACTTTAATAAAGAGGTATTCAAAATGTTTAAAACCTGTAAAGAAAATTTTTAAAAAGTATTTTAAACTAGAGCTGGTCTGAGGTCAAAACACCAAATCTTTAGCAGTTTTAACCTAACCCACAAATCAAAAGATCTGCTTGATGTGCTTAAATTAAACTCTAAGATTAGAGGAATCAAATCAAACCTGAAATGTAACAATTTAAACATCTATGGACCCAAATAAACAAACAAACAAACGGGAGCAAAGCTAGCATAACAGCTAATCACTAAGCTAGCGAATGCAAAAACTACCGTACAACACAAAATAGCTTCATTGTACATACAATTACGTTATGATTTAGGATAATAATAATAATAAACTTATATTTCTGTCATATAACGCGATGGTTGATGAGTAGAAGAACAAACAGACCTGAAAACGAAGAAGTTTCAGCTTCAGCTTGATCCGTGGAAGAAGCGGCTGCGCAGTGCGCATGCGCTGTGCCTGCTCCTGCCATCTCGTGGCCAACAAATGAACTGCAGGTTCTTTATTTCTTACATTCAACAAAAAATACCTTTATTATTATCAGGTGTGGACTTTAACGTGAAAATACATCAGTGGTCAATAATAAAATAATACAATAATAAAACACTCAATAATTTAAACTGTTTTCACACTAAAGTTTTTATTCTGTTTAAAGTTGTTTACTTCTGCTCGTCCAAATTATACAATACATAAAACTGTTCATGTCAGTCATAAATAGTGCCCTATCACTTTGACATGTGATTAAATTGTCCCTATAGAAATACGTTGAAATCTGGTTATTTTTCTTTAAAAACCTTTGAAATGTATTTCATGAAAGTGGTTCTGCTTCGGTCTTCTCGTGTTCCTTCTAGCTTTTACCTATGGTCGTGCTAATATTAGCTACAGTTTTGCTCATTCTTACTTTAACAAGCTGAACTTTTAGCTGCTTAAACAGTTTTCAGATCTCAATCTGACCAACAGAACCCAATGAGGACACAGGACCAATCGGACCAAGTTTGTTTAAGGATCTTTGACCGTGTGTTGCTGAAGGCTTATTTGTGGTTCCTAGAGCTATTGACATTTTCTGGCATCTCTACGTGTAAACAAGATGTTGACGTGGTTCTGGTTTGCGTTTCTCATGTTATTAAATATTTCAGGATGTACAGACTCGGCCGGTTTTGGCATCAAGACTTTATTCACACACCGAGCCGGGTCGTAGTTCCCACGGGTCAGGTGACCGGTTGGACCAGAACGAACCGTCCATTCGTCCAGCAGAGAACTCTGTCTTTCTGAGTCCATTCCAACTGGACTGCACCGGTTCCGTTAAAAGAAATCCTTTAAACATTTATAAATACATTCAGACTCAATCAGGAGCAGACAGAACCGCAGAGCAAAAACTGGGTCTGGAAAAAACTGGATTCACACAGGAAGGAGGACCTCTGCGGTCTGAACACATGGAACCGGTTCCATCAGTCACAGATCAGCTCAGTTTAAAGGACAGAACCTTTGATCGGATCTGTGGAAGGAACAGAACCAGGGATGAAGATGAGCGTGATGAAGGTGAGTGTTCAACACCAAAAACGGGAGCAGTCCTGATGACATCATCGCTGAGTCCATTTCTGATTGGTCCATAACAAGTTCACTTTAGAGCTCCGTGTTGCATTGTGGGAAGTGCAGTCAGTTTGACTGCAGGCTCTGCGGTCATGGAAGCTGTTGGTCGCCATGGTAACCAAAAAGAAACAAAGCAGGTCGGATGTGACGTCAGCAGTGATGTCACAGCGCCGTGACGGCAGAAACGAGTTGTTTAACGTCTTCAGGGACGGTGGGACAAATTAAATATAAACACAACACTGAGGAGGAGGAGGAGGAGGAGGAAGATTTGTGTCTGTTTGTTAAAAGATGTTAAATTAAAGATAAATGATCAGAATAAGGTTGGGACAAAAACATTAAAGATGTGGTAAAACAATAAAGCAAATATTAATAAATATAGGTCATTGTTTTAGTTTGTTTTTACAGAAGACAGAATATTTACACGTTATAAATGAGACATTTTCTGTCATAACAAACATTTTACTTTAGTTTGAACTTGAAATATTTCAGAGTAAAGTGATGTTACTTTTTTTCTTGTGATAATCAGTTCAGGTGTTTTTATCAGGTTGTATATTATGATGTAAAACGTCATTCAAGGATAAACATCTATCAGACAGAAAAAATACTAAATTTATTAATTTTACATCAGAGGAAACGATAATAAATACTGAAACATTATTATAGCCAGAGTTTTACTCTTCCTTTAGCTCCTCCTCTCTATCTGACCCCTCCCCCTCATGGCCCCTCCCCCTCAGGCCTCCCTGCACAGAGCAGGAGCAGGAGGAAGAGGAGGAAGAGCAGCTGATGAAGAGTCTACTCAAGCAGATGTGTTTGATGTCGCAGATATTCCTGAAGCTCCTGATTGGCTGAAAGGAAGGTGAGGGCGTGGTCATCAGCTCTGAGATTCAGTCAGGCGGCTGTGGGCGGAGTCTGGAGCCAGATTCAGCCAATCAGGTGACTTAGCCCTTCCAGCCGTCCCAGATTGGACCTCTGGACACAAACAGAACCAGAAGATTTAGAGTTGATCAGAACATTCAGAGTCTGTGTCTCACTTTGAGTTTTAGAGACACAGAGACACTCAGAGACACTCAGAGACACACAGAGACACTCAGAGACTCAGAGACACAGAGAGATGCTCAGAGACACACAGAGACACAGAGACACTCAGAGACACACAGAGACACTCAGAGACACAGAGACACAGAGAGACGCTCAGAGACACACGGAGACACTCAGAGACACACAGAGACACTTAGAGACACACACAGATGCTCAGAGACGCTCAGAGACACAGAGAGACACTCAGAGACACACAGAGACACTCAGAGACACACCAAGACACAGAGAGACACTCAGAGACACTCAGAGAAACAGAGACACTCAGAGACACACAGAGACACAGAGAGACGCTCAGAGACACTCAGAGACACGGAGAGACACTCAGAGACACACCGAGACACACCGAGACACAGAGAGACACACAGAGACACTCAGAGACACAGAGACACTCAGAGACACACAGAGACACAAAGAGACACAGAGAGACACAGAGAGACACTCAGAGACGCTCAGAGACACTCAGAGACACAGAGAGACACTCAGAGACACAGAGACACACAGAGACGCTCAGAGAGACAGAGACACAGAGACACTCAGAGACACTCAGAGACACACCGAGACACAGAGACACTCAGAGACACACAGAGACACAGAGAGACGCTCAGAGACACTCAGAGACACGGAGAGACACTCAGAGACACACCGAGACACACCGAGACACACCGAGACACAGAGAGACACACAGAGACACTCAGAGACACAGAGACACTCAGAGACACACAGAGACACAAAGAGACACAGAGAGACACAGAGAGACACTCAGAGACGCTCAGAGACACTCAGAGACACAGAGAGACACTCAGAGACACAGAGACACACAGAGACGCTCAGAGAGACAGAGACACAGAGACACTCAGAGACACAGAGACACTCAGAGACACTCAGAGACACACAGAGACACAGAGACACACAGAGACACAGAGAGACAGAGACAAAATGTGAACAGACATGATTGTTAAACTGTGTCTCTTGAGTTCAAAACTGTAGATGATAAAATATTAAAGTTTTTCTCCTGAGCTGCAGCAGAAGCAGAGTTTGAGGTTAAAGTTGGTTAAAAATGAAGAAACGTTTCAGCTTTGGGTTTCATTCCAACACTGAGCGCACAAACAGGCTTTCATCTGCGGTGTGTCTGGGTCATGAACATCTGGATGCAGAACATCTGGAGGATTCAGTGCAGAACGAAGCCTAAACTTGTCGCAGGAGTCTGAAACATTTACGCAGGAAGCAGCGTGCAGGAAACATGGAGGAAGACTCACAGGGTTCGAGACGACGAAGGTTTCTTGACTCGCGGCCACTTCCTCCTCTCAAACAGCCTGACGCAACAAACACACACACAGAGTTACACACAGAGTTACACACAGAGTTACACACAGAGTTACACACAGAGTTACACACAGAGTTACACACAGACACACCGCCTGCAGCCAGCAGCTCCGTCCGGTTATCATGCAGCGTTCAGAGTCACCGTGAAAGTTCAGGTGTGTGTGTTCAGGTGTGTGCATGTTCAGGTGTGTGTATGTGTGTACCTGTAGTCATCAAAGCTGCCATCGGCCCGCCCTCCTGACAGAAGACACAATCTGATTGGTTAATGAGAACAGGTAACAACTCCAGAACAGACAAGGCTGAGAACAACAGAACTACAGTTAACGAAGGTCACCTGAACGCACCACGAAGAAACCGTATAAGAATCAACAACAAAGGTTAAATCGTGTCATCTGGACCACTTTCTTGAAGTGAGAAATGTTTCGTCCCATATCCAGAGGACTTCCTCAGTCTATGACCTGCCAACCAGATCTGTCGCATAGGTAGGTCTGTCACAATAACAAGTTTTCCTGGGCGATTAATTGTCTCAGAAATCATTGCGATAAATGATAATATTGTTTGAAATTTGACAATAATTACTAATTATTGTCAAATTTAAGAAGAAACGTTGAATTTCTTTTTGTGTAGTACCTTTTTTGACCACTGCAAAGCAGTATAAGACTGATTGAACCATCCTTCCATCATCTATTGTCTTTACCCGCTTCTTCCATTTTGGGTCACCGGAGTCGCCGGTGCCCAAGTCCAGCCATGACTGTGCGAGGGGCGGGGGACACCCTGGACAGGTCTCCAGTCCATCACAGGGACACATAGAGACAAATGAGACAAACAACCATTCACTCTCTCTCTCACACCTAGAGATAATTTAGAGTTACCAATCAGCCTAACATGCATGTTTTTGGTCTGTGGGAGGAAACTCGCGCATGCACGGAGAGAACATGCAAACTCCACCCAGAAAGGCCCCCGGACGGGGATTTGAACCGGCAACTTTCTTGCTGAGAGGCAGCAGCTCTACCAGCAGCTGTGCCACCATGCTACCCGTTTGAACTGAAGGATGGATAGTGAGCGAGCGAGCAGCGTGTCTCTAAGAACAATGTGAGGGAGGCCCCTTGACGTGACATGGGCTGTCTCTCTTCAGTTCTCAAAATGGCGGACGCTCAGTGTGGTTTGAGCTCTTTAGCATTTTTCACACAAAGCTTTTAACAAATAATCAGTAAACAAGTTCTCAGATTATTTTTGCAGAGAAAAACAACTTTTTACACGAAGGCACGGGTTTCAACCGTTAATATTGGAGCTTCGACAGGACGGAGGTTTTTTCCCGAGGTCGGCCTGTTAGCTTAGCTCGTAGCTTAGCTCGTAGCTTAGCTTCTCAGCTTAGCTGCTTTTAAAATCCAAAAACACAATTTTGGACGTTAAACCAAATTTTAAAGAGAGCAGAGAAAGGGAGGGGTCAGTGAAGAACACCTGAGTTGAGTCTTTTGTCTTCCAGTGTCTTCAGTAGAAAGAGAGACACGAAGAAACGATGAAGCTGATGAATGAAAATGAGTTTGATAATTTAACCACAATAAAAATATTTTGTATCCGTACGTGGGGTGAAGCTGTGGAATGGTTTAATCATGAAAATCAAGCAATGTCCAAACATTAAACAGTTTAAAAAGTCATTAAAGAAGATGGTCATCACTGAATATCAATATGGAAATAATGTCTGTTATTACTGCTATTATCAATGTTGTTAACAAATAATGAATTTATCAATTATTACTGCATTCTGGTATATTGATCTAAAATAATTTTAACACGTTAAACAAATTATTGATGCTTGATCATAATGGCATGCAAATATGAATGCAGTGTACCAGTTATAGATATGGATATCTAAGATACTAAAACAGAAAGTTATAACCAAGTTACCATGAATAGTAAATTATTGGGTGATGCTATAGATGTGGGGGGGGGGGGGGTAACAGTAAGTTCATACTTCTACCCACTGCTTTGAACGTACTGTTGTTGTTTCTGCTTGCTTGTGTTTTAAATTTATTTTCTTCGTCTATAACTTTGTTTAATATTTTATTATACTACATTCAGTTAAACTCAACTCAGATTGTCATTTATCGTGCGATGACTTGATTTATTGTTTACCACGACAGGCCTAGCCACAAGTAGCCTGTGTTTCAAGACAACCTCCTGCTGGAGTCTCTGAAGGTTTTAACACGTGCCAAAGGAACATCCGTCCAAAACCATCATCATCATGAACAACAATCAAATGCTTTAGGCCAGACGGCCACTTGCTACTCTCAGTGCTTCAGATGGTTGTAAGCTCCGTCATCCAGGTAGGTAACGACAACAAAGGCTACATCGTGTCATCTGGACCCGTTTCTTTAAGAGAGAAACTTCACGTATGTACCGAGAGACATGCGTGTATCTCTGTTATGTAAATGTATCAGAATCACGGAACAGCAGCAGAAACAGTTTTTACAGCAACAAAAAGATTTCATATCGTCCAACACAGAAACGATGACGTTCTAAAACAAATCTAATCGTCATGCAGACCTGAGGTCAGCAGAGTTAGCTAACTGAACCACCGGTACTTCCTTTACCGAGTGTTTGTGCACGAGCGTGTCTTTATGCAGACGATGCTCTGCTCTATTGGAACAGAACAAGTTTGTAAAAACAGAACCATCTCTGCAGGAAAAGCTCCGGTCTGAGATGTGAGCGATGTGAGCCATACCCAGGTCCACGGTGTGCGTGCGAGGGTTGCACTGCTTGTGTCCCCTGCAGCCTCTGAGCTCCATCAGCTGGACGTGCAGCTGGTTCAGAACCGTCCGGTCCAAAGAGCTCACGGCGTTTATCAGCTGCAGACACAGATTAAAAGGTCACGGCTCAGTTTCAGGTAGTTCGTGTTCACTCCCAGGAACTGGTTCTGTGTACCTGGTACGGGTCGGTGCTGAGGTCGAAGTACTCCAGGAAGCCGGTGGCGAACTCACAGAACAGGAAGTTGTGGGTCTCGTTGATGGTCCTCAGGCACCAGTATGTGTTGTTGTTGGCACTGGTGCAGGCGCAGAACGATCCCACTGGAACACACAAACATTCACATCATTCACCCGGACCACGACCCTTAACCCAACACTAAACGAATAAACCTAATCCTACAGAATGGACCCTAATCCTTCAGGATTAACTCTAATCCTACAGGACTCATCCAGCCCTAAAGGATGAACCCTGACCCTATAGGATTAATCCTGGCCCTGAAGGGTTAGCTCCAGCCTTGAAGAATTAACCAGACCCTACAGGATTACTCGACCCTTCTGGATTAACTCGGATGAAAATCCCTCATCCGGTCTGAGGCTGGTTCTGACCCTCCACCTAGTGGTCATAAGTGGTTCTGCACGTGGAATTTTAAAACGGTGATGTCATGAAGACGGTCGTCATGGAGATGCAGGTGTGTTTGTTTGTCTCGTACGTGTCCAGAAGGGTGCCGTGTGCCAGTGCTGGTTGTCGTGCGTGAAGCAGGTGAGTCCCGGCATCGAACAGGTGTCGTTGTTTTTGATCCTCTTTATTATCTTCCTCATCTTCTTCCTCCTCCTCTGCTCCTTCTGAAGCCACGCCTTCTCGTCCCGAGACCCACCCTTCCTGCTCAAACACATGCAGGTGAGCTGTTCAGCGAGGAAGCCCCGCCTCCTTGTGTCAAGCCCCGCCTTTCATTTAAAGTAAAGGAGATTTTAAAGGGGACGCCAGACGTTTCTGTCTCACCTGAAGGGATGAAGGACTCCTCCTCCTCCTCGGTACCTGAGCTTCTTCTTCATCTTGTCTTTGTACCTGAACACACACACACACACACACGGCGTGTCACACGACATCAGGCGTGCTGTCAGCCCTCAGGTGTTGTGACTCACAGATACTTGTTGCAGTCACACTGCAGGGGGCGGGACTTCTTCAGGTGACCTCTGACCTCTCTCAGGTTGTTGATCCTCGTCTGCAGCGTCTCGATCTGACGGAAGAAAATAAAACCAGACCTGAAGCGGATGGATTCTGTCCTTCGGTCCGTTTACTGGTTCTGAACGTGTCTCAGAACCGGTGCTCGGACTCGGCAGGTACCTCGTGGTCGATGTGCAGCTTGTGGTCCTTCCAGGCCTGCAGAGACTGGTAGACTCCGGTGTCACACGTCACCGTGGTGTTGGACAGGATGGAGCATCTGCAGGGAAACGCCATGTTTTTACTGGGACCAGAACCAGAGGCATGTGATGAGGCGACTACATGATCGCCCATCTGTGGGCGACCTGGATCATCTCTGACCTGTGAGTTACTTTGACGGAGCTCGACGGAGAAGCTCCTCCCATCCCGCTGAACTCGTCCTCAGGCTCGTCGCTCATTGGCCAACCCTGGCCGACTCCGCCCACCAGACTGCGGTTACCGTGGTAACTGTTCATCTCAGTCAGAGAGCGGCTGAAGCGGTTCTTCAAGTATTTCTTCAGAGTTCTGAATTCTGACAGAAAAAAAAATTCACAGCTTAGGAGAGTTCTCACTGAGTGTCCACCAGAACCTCCAAGGTCCGGTTCGGATCAGGACCACCTGAGGGCAGCATCACACAGCAGAAAGTCTTTGGTTAGATTATCAGTAAAATAACTGAGTCTTTGCAGTACAAGCTGCTTTATGGCAGGCTGTTGTAGCATTTAACTGAATGTCTCTAGTTACATTTGACAGTTTCTTCCAGCCACGGTGACGTTCTCACATGTTGGATTAAAACATGAACCTTTACTGGTTGAAGTTCAGGAGACGTGGACGCTCAGATGAACGCAGCTGCTGCTCGTTTGATTCACATCCAGTTCTTATTGTCCAAAATATTTGTGTTTACATTAAATCTGGTTTTTATTCAATTTGTGTTGTCTCAAACTGCTTAATATTAAAGCTGGATGTTCTGAAGGTTGAGGGTGTTGCTCCGGTTGGTCGTGATGAAGAAAGAGCTAACACAAAATGTTGTGCTGCAGACTAACACGACCCAAACACTAAACCTTTATCACGAGCAATGAACTCTGTGCTGGGGTCAGCAGGTCTCCAGCTCGTGTCTCCAACTCGTGTCTCCAGCTCATGTCTTCATCTTGTGTCTTCATCTTGTGTC
>NW_023618677.1:0-5072 GCF_014905685.2 Nematolebias whitei
CACCTAAGTGTACCGTAAGGAGAGGCTGAAGAAAGCCCGGAGAGTGCCGTTCTGTCAACACAGCCTCAAACCCCATCTTTTACTCCCTCTAAACTTCTTTCCCATCTTTAAACTCTTCTATCAAGTAGATATTCTTCCAGATATTTAGAAATGTCTGTGTAAAGTGCTCATCCACCGCCGTGTGGGTAAAAGATCATAATTGTACAGTTTTCATAAATGTCTGTGGTGACGCAACGGAAAAATCATGGCCGTATGATTTTTCCTGATTGATCGCTTATGTTGTTATTTTCATAATTTGCCAAATTAATGTAAATGTTTGATGTTAAACTTTGATTCTGTAAATAAATGACCGCATTCATTTTGATGGGTCAAATATAAATGACGTCTCACGTTTGCATTTCATTAAATTCAATGCACGTTTTATTCAGTTCAGAAAAATGAGGAATCCGTGTTAATTGATGAATATATCTGAGCATCTGTTCATCTACAGTTGTCTACCGTTATCATTGTTATCCCATTGCTCCTGCCAGCTTTTAAGAATTTCTTTTTGGATAATAGATTTTCCTTCACTTTTCCTCAATAGAATATTTATATGAACAATTTCTGATTTCAAAGCCTGTTTTGCCAGAATATCCACTTCCTCATTACCTTCTATACCTACGTGAGCAGGAATCCCAACAAATCGGATAAAGTATCTCTTATTATGTAAATGTACTAATAATTGGTGTATTCTTACTAACAAATCCATTCTGCAAGATTTACCAGATTTTATACTTAATAATGCTGCTTGACTATCTGACGTTATTATAAATTGATTTCCACCCCAATATCATTATCAAGCAACCATTCCAGAGCTAATATAATTGCTGATAGTTCAACTGTAAAAACAGCTAAATGATCAGCTGTTCTCCTCTTAAGCAATACTTTATAGTGTGGGATATTCATTGCTGCTCCAGTCTTACCACTTTTTGGATCTTTAGATCCATCTGTATATATTATTATGTTATCTTTATATCTTTTAAAGTGATTATTAACTACCACCCATTCTGGAGTTTTTCCTTTTTTAAGACTTTCTCCCAATTGGAGATCAACTTCTGGAGATATAAATAGCCATGGTGGAATTGCAGATTGTGGAACTATTTCACTATACTGGAATTTAGTTAAACCATGATTTTTAGCTTTTATTTCCCCAATCCATCCAAAACTATGAAAATTTGATTTATTATGTTCCCAACAATCCTGCAGCACCAGCTGAGTTGGATGATCATGCTTATGACCTTTTAGGTTCACCCAATACGTATACATTAGTTTTAATCTTCGTAATCTTAACGGAAGCTCCCCAGTTTCTACTTGTAAAGCAGCTAATGATGAAGTTTTGAAAGCTCCAGTACATATTCTCAATCCTTTTTTTGTTCCCTATCTAATTTTCTTAGATGACTTTCAGCAGCTGCCATATATGCAATACACCCATAATCCATTGAAGATCTCATGAGAGCCTGATATATTCCTAACAATGTTTTTCTTGAAGCTCCCCATTCCTGTCCAGAGAGACATCTTAACAGATTATTCACTTTAATACATTTATTTTGAACTGATTCTATTAGCTGTTTCCAAGTTAAACTTTCATCAAAAATTACCCCTAAAAATCTCACTCTTTTTACTTGTTCGAGTTTTTGCTTATAAAGGTTCGAATTGACGTCCTTATGCCTTTTATAAAAACAGATAACTTGACTCTTTTCAATTGACATCCTAACTCCCCATTTGTTTGCCCATCCTTCTACTTTCAAAATGGCCTCCAACATCTTTTTCTGCAAATATACAATATTATGTCCCCGCACCCACAGAGCCCCATCATCTGCATATAAGGATTTACCTATTTTCCTATCTATCCCATCAAATATATCATTTATCATGATATTAAATAGAATTGGGCTACACACACTACCTTGTGGGGTACCATTCTCAACTGAGTACTTGGTAGAAAATTTCGTCCCCACCCTAACTTCTAGTTCTCTACCAGACAAAAAATTCAAAACCCAATTATACATCTTACCTCCTATACCAAAGTTCCTTAATTTAATCAATAATCCTTCTTTCCATAACATATCGTACGCTTTCTCTATATCAAAGAACACGGCTATCACTTATTCTTTATTCGTTTGAGCTTTTCTTATTTCTGACTCCAAACATAGTACTGCGTCCATCGTATTTCTTCCTTTACGAAAACCACTTTGAAACGGACAGAATTTATTTTTACTTTCAATAATATATGTTAGTCTGTCTGTAACTAGCCTTTCCATTATTTTCCCTAATTGTGATGTAAGTGCAATCGGTCTATAATTTGACGGGTCATTTGCCTTTTTACCTGGTTCTAATACCGGAATTATAACTGACTGTTTCCATTCCACAGGTACACTGCCAGTCATCCAAATCAAACTGAACAACTTTAATAAAACAATAAGAGATGAATCTTCTAAATGTTTTAGCATTATATAACATATCCCATCCTTACCCGGTGTTGATTGCCTAGTATTATTAATAACTTTTTCCAATTCATATTTGGTGAAAGGCATATCTAATTCTTGATCTGAAACTATTTCCTTGATATTAACTTCTGGGTTTTCATACAATAACTTTTCTTTATTCTTTTCATATCTTCAGATAAATTTTCTGAACTGTGTACTTTTATTAATGATTCTGATAACAATTCTGCCTTTTCTTTATTATTACCTGCTATTTTCCCATTTAATTCTAAAACAGATAAGGAAGAAGTTTTCCTAACACCATTCATTTTCTTAATAATTCTCCATACCTCCGCTAACTTGGTTTCTCTTCCAATAGAATTACAATACTTTCTCCAACATGCCTTTTTAGCTGCTCTAATAGTCTTCCTAACTATAGCTTGTGCTTTTTTATATTTAATTAATGTCTCTATAGTGTGGCACTTTCTTATCAATTTGAATGCTTTATTTCTTTCTCTTATGGCAATATTACATTGTTCATTCCACCAAGGAACAGATTTTTTATTTCTTCTATCTTTTGTTTTAGAAACTGAAGTTTCAGCTGCATTAATAATGATAGACACAATTTTTGAATGACACATCTCCAAATTACAAAACAAGTTCTCATCTAGTTTATTAAATTGAATATCAACTAATTTTTTTAAAAGATCCCAATTAGCTCTATTCAGTTTCCATCTTGGACTCTGCCCTTCTTCTTCTTTTATTACTTCAGAACCAACTGATATTCTAATAGGAAAGTGATCACTACCCATAGGAAAATCATTCAGCACCTCCCAAGATGTAATTCCAGCTATTGAATTTGATACTAATGTTAGGTCTAACACGCTTTCTAAATTCCTATTACAGTCATATCTAGTAGGACTACCATTATTAATGCACACCAGTGACTGTAATTCTAGAAACTCTTCAACTATCAATCCTTTCATGTCTGAACTTATACTCCCCCATAGAGTATTATGTGAGTTGAAATCACCACACCATAAAGGTTTACTGTCACTCTGTACATTTATTTCAATAAGCTCTTGAATGGACAACTATTTGTTAGTGTTGTATAAATTTACCACTGAAATCTGACCGTTTCTTATCCCGATTTTATTTACTATTGCTTCATGTTTCTGGCTAATTGATTCCACTTTATATCGTAGACCATTTTGTACAAAAGTTGCCACTCCCACACCTTGTCTTCTGTTGTATAATGTCATCTTTTTTTGCTATGGTCTGACATGAAATATTTCTCTGTGTATGGTAAAAAACTGCAAAATCATGACGTACGTCATATAAGTTCATGATCTGCGTAACTCCTTGGACAAAGAGGACCAGACTACTGTTAACTTGCCAGAACAGATCACAGTCAGCTGGGGCAGTGAGCGAAAAAACAAGACCATGCCAGACCACACCCAGGAACATCAGCTGCCCCAGAGAATAACATCATGATAAGGAAATCCCAATGTAACTGATAAGGCTGTATTTAAACGAAGCAAATACATTTGTAACTCAGACGTGTAAAATGGATGTAAGGTGCACGTGAGACGTCTCCCTTCCGGCGCTGTGAAGGTAAAATAAATCTTTGTCTGAATTCAAAACCACTTCTCAGGCTGTGTTTTTGATTCTGTCTTCCTTCCACTGAACGATCTCAGGTTGAGGCAGTTTTGAGCTAAGTGTTTGAAAGTTGGTTCTCATGGTTTGAAAGACCTCAACAATTTGGTGGAGGATGTGGGCAGTGGAAATGAAGACAGGAGTAATTGTTAAATGTGAATTGAATCCAGGTAGACGGACTCTGTGCACCTGCACTAGCCGGCTAAAAACAAGAGAAATTTTCTTCACAGTGTGAATGTGCTGCATCAGTTTATCTGCTAAAATTAACAGCCTTGATTGTGGTGATTTGGTTGTTTTAAGAAGTTGATATTGCTTAAAGAGAGAGAAATAGTTTGTGTGAGTCAGCAGACAGGTCTGGGACCTGGAGTCGGGAGAATGGCATACCCCACTTTCTACCGGACGCGGGGAGAGATGATTGCTGAGTTTTTATTGAGTTTCCCCGTGACGTGACTCATCACAAATGAAACAAGAAGCTGACTACACTGAGAAATAATAAGAGAAAGCGTCGAGTCCCTCAGAGACCCATACATGGTGATGAGAGGACTAAAGATTAAAACAACGTTGTCTCTTATATTAAGAGGTAATTATACTAGTGACCATGTTATTTGTCTATTATGGTCTCTGTTTGTCAGTTGGTGGCGTGACTTGACTGTCAGAGCATAACTGATCGTCCACCGCCGTGTGGACTTGAGTGTTTTACTCAGTCGTGTGAGAAGCTGAAATTGTGAGTTTCAGCTCTAGAGAAAGTTAAGGCGCGCTGGACGAGCGATTGTGTTTGGTTTTTATGAGACCGCTCCATGTGAAAATAGCTGTGTTCTGTGAGTGGAGCGGGGTTGCCAGGTCTCAAGATAAGATAATTCTTACTCCTGAAGTGCGACGGTCGTATTTTTTCACCTGACAACAAAGAGTGTGTGTGTGTGTGTGTGTGTGTGTGTGTGTGTGTGTGTGTGTGTG
>NW_023618677.1:5082-38737 GCF_014905685.2 Nematolebias whitei
TGTGTGTGTGTGTGTGTGTGTGTGTGTGTGTGTGTGTGTGTGTGTGTTCAAAGACACAAGGTGCGAGGATTGTGCAGGAAGTGAAAAAATGTGTGTGGAAAAGATAACGCTGAATGAGTGAGTAAAATATCTAGGTGTGGGGAATATTTGTTATAATGTAGTTTTTGTTGACAGCACAACAGAAAATAACAAATGAGACTAATTGAACATGTTGTAGAATTTGTGACCTAGTTTAGTTTAGTTTATTATTTTTTGAATATGTAAGGGGAAGGGAAATGTGTGTATGTATGTATGTATGTATGTATATATATATATATATATATATATATATATATATATATATATATAGCATGAAACAACATGTCAGACTTTTTGTTTTACATATTCAAGGGAGTGGGTAGAAGTATAAACTTATCAAAATTCCCACTCTTTAACCACTTACATAATCTTACATTCATTACATGTATAATCCATACATACAGTATAACAACTAAACCCACATTTATCCATCAATATAGTATCTATTTAAGTTAACTATAGTAGATGTACAATTATTATTCCTTTAACTTCACCAATAACAAAAGCATCAATAACAAAAAAAAAAAAAACAACAACAACAACAACAACAACAACAACAACAACAACAACAACAATAAATGAATAATATTATTATACATTATATCCAGCAATAATCATATGTTTATATGATAATTTGAACAGTTTTATGTTTGGACATTGTTTAAGTTCAATATTCAAATTATTCCATAGTTTGACTCCACTTACTGATACACAAAAGTTTTTTCTAGTAGTTCTGAATTAGCATATTTTAAACTGTGATTCCCCCATAACATATAAATTTGCTCCTTAATTTTAAACAGGTTTTGAATGTTTTCTGGTAATTGTTTATTTTTTGCTTTGTAAAGACTTAGAGCTGTCTGTAGTTTCAATATGTCAATGAATTTTAATAATTTAGATTTTACAAATAGTGTATTAGTGCTTTCTAAATATCCCACCTTATGGATTATTCTTGTTGCTATTTTTTTTGTAGTATTGTTAATGCCTGTAGTGTAGTTTTATAATTATTGCCCCAGATTTCTGCACAATAGCTTAAATAAGGTAAGATTAGTGAACAGTAGAGTACATGTAATGCTTTTTGTTCTATGACCAACTTGGCTTTGTTTAAGAGGGCGATATTTATGGGACTTTACTTTGAACATATTTTATGTATGGTTTCCAGTTGAGTTTATCATCAATAATGACACGAAGAAATTTGTTTTCATGAACTCTTTCAATTTTCACTCCATCTATTTGTATTTGAATTTCTGTATGTGATTGGCAGTTCCCAAATAACATTGGCCATGACCTAGAAAAGATGGTGGGTATCAGATTTGAGTTAATGGAGGTTTTAAAATTGGCCTTTAGCTTGAAAAAAAATAGAAAAAAAATAAAAATAAAAAGGAAGAAGAAAAGGAAAGTAGCAGTGTTTTTGTGGGCAGGCTCCGCACCCTTGGTGTTGCAGGGGTGTTGAACTCTTTTCCACCGAAGGGCCACATCAGAATAAATGGTTGCCCTCAAAGGACCAGATATAAATGTAAGACTGCTATCATACACTAGGAGTAGTTGTATAAATGTAGATAAATTTAATTATATGTAATATAAAATGGAATACAAGGACTCCTTAAAGTTAAAAAAATGCTGATTTTATTTATTTAGCTTACAAATATCACATATATTCATATATATTTGCATAGATGTAGGAAAATATGTCTGCTTGTTGCTTTGCTATAACATAAAAACTTGTCAGGTTATGAAACCCACACTACTCCATGAATTAATTATCAAACTTGTCAAATGAATAAGGAGAATAACAAGTTATAACATTAACTTTGTTCAAAACTTTGACATAGTGAGGAGGTGGAGAACAAGGAAGAGAGCAGGAGGGACACTGAAATATGTACCTTTTCCCTTGGGAGATAGAGACGCGTTGGTTGATAAGCTTCCTAGTATCTCGGCAGGAGGAAGCTTATGGTTATCTGAGCTGGATGGACTCAAGAGGAATGACTTTGGCACTAGGAGATTTTAGGGCAATTTTAGGACGTTGTGTCACCCCTTTGGTGGGACATGAGTTAGAATGAGCCACCCGCACTGACACAGCCAAACCACACTCCTTTAGCAGTGGTAATTACACAATTAGCCAGACAAATTAAGCGACAGTTCCCTTTGTCTACTCCGGCAGCAATACCAAAATTTGAATGGGACCCTAAGGTCCACCCGAAAGATTACATCACTCAAGCAGTAGAGATTTGAATGAGACACATGTAGATGAACATATTCTGTGATATATTCATAAATTAAACGGATTCATTCATTTTTCTGGACTGAATAATAACGTGCATTGAATTTAATTAAATGTGGACGGAAACGTGTTTATCTTTGACTCACCAACGACAGTGGGTCATTTATTTAAAAACGATTTAAACACATCACACATTTACATTAATTTGGCAAAATGATTTCAACAACAACATGGCTAATTTAGCAAGCTGTACAATTTGATTAACCATACGGCGATGGTTGAAAACTTCACAACAGACATTTCTGAAAATATCTGGAATGATTTCTAGCAGATAGAAGGGTTTTAAAGATGGAAATGAAGTTTAAGTTGAGAGAAAGGATGGATGAGGGAAATGTGTGTGTCGGCATCAGAACGGCACTCTCCGGTGAGTTCCCAGCTTCTTCCCCGGTACACTTAGGTGGTATAAATCAACTCTTTACCTGGAGATGTCTCCACGGGTACGAAGTTCCATTTAACGCACCCTTTCAGCGTCTCCGTAGGAACAGCTGTGAATCGTCCGAAGTAGTGACGGTACTTGTTCGACACAAGTTCACCTCTTGGTGGACTCACATGAGTGGAGTCCGTCAGAAGTTCCACTCAGAGGTGGAAGATGTCATAATCCCCACAAGACTCGGAAGAGCTGGATCATGTCGGGATTTTCTTGTTTTCTCCAGCACTGGAGCTGCAAACGACTGAAGCCGGAGCCTGAAGCGACTGAAGCTCTGCAAACTCTCCACCCGACTGGTTTGAACTAGGAAGTGCCGAAATTTAAAGAGTTCTATTGCCGGTTCACTTGGGAGGTTCCTGATTGGTCGTTTCGACCAGACAGGGGTGTGTTTTTGTGACGTAAGAGGTCACTAGAAGTCAGAAAAACAGCAAGAATGTTATGGAACAGATTGAAAATGTTTTCAGAGACAGACGAGAGAAATATTTAGGCGAGTTGGGAGAACACAGGTGCCAGCCTCTTATTTACGTCTGAGAGGATTTAAAAACATGACAGTTCGTTCCAACAACTTGTTTTGCGTTTGACTCCAACCTTGGACCAACTTACACTTGCTCATTCAAAGACAGAAAATCAGAAAATGCATAATTACTCTGTAACAGACCTTAACGTGATTTCTACTTTGCATGAGGATTAAAAATCACTAATACTGTTTCACAGTTGATTAAAAATGATTAGTTCACTTCAACATTTAAAAATGGTTTGAACTAAACACACCTTGATTATCAAACATTTGTAAAATAGTAATGATAATAGAAAAAGAGTGTTCTTTCAATTGATCAGTGCAGGACACTTAGAAAGTCTTCTGGATGGACTTGATCTTGTGTTTCTGGATTCAAATCAATGAAATACACTTCTTGTTCCAGGCAGGCCCCTCAAGGCCAGATTCGACCTGAGGCCTAGTTCACTACACACACAACAGTTAATCCAAAAGGTGAACCGTCTAATCTGACTGAATTGTTCAGAGAAGCAGTTTTGAAGGGAGTACCTGATGAAGTGTCAGAGCTGATGGTGAAAAATCCTGATCTCCCAGGGTGCGAGCATGCTAAGTGGGAAAAACATTTACTACATCATTTGCAGGCAGCACAGGACAAGTTAAAAAAGAAAAAATATGAAAGAGCTGACCTAGAAAATCAGCTCCTCAAATTACAGCTTCAGGAAGCACAGCAGAAGGTATCAAAGAACAAGGATAAATCTGAGAAAATGATGTTAGCTGCGGGAACAGGGAATGTTTCACAACTTACACACAACAATGTCACACCTGTGACTAATCAGTATCCTGGAGGAGGAGTTGGCTACTCTCCATATCCCGATCCCTCTTTTCCCTTCCCGTCTTTTCCATTTGTGCGCAGGTCTGGTGGGACTGGACGTGGAGGAGGTTGGCGTGCTGGTGGTCGTGCACAGGGAGGCATGGCACGTGGACGAGGGGGCCGGGGTGCACTCGGGCAAAGGAACCTGCAAGACGAAATCTGCTACAACTGTGGGAGACCTGGCCATTGGGCCAGACAGTGCAGAGCCCCACCCATGCAGGGGAGTAAAGGCGGAGGGTCACAAGGTATGATTCCACACAATCCTGCTAACATACCGCCTCCTGCCAGTGGCCAGTACCTGCAGTGGGAAGAAGACATGTACCAACGATATTGACACACCCCTGAGACCCGGTCAGGTAACATGACTTCTGCAGACCCCATGTTATCTGCCAGAGTGGGAGGTCAACTTATGAACTTTCTAGTGGACACAGGAGCCACATATTCGACTATAAACAGCACCCTCATCAACAGTTTAACATAAAAAACTGTCTTTGACAGGGTTCTCAGGGAAAGAGCAGAGTCTGCACTTAACAAAACCATTGACTTTTAACCTAGGGACCCAGACGTTGCAACATTCTTTTGTCTGCTCCTCATCTACTCCTGTGAACTTACTGGGAAGAGACTTGCTGATCAAGCTGGGAGCTACTGTACTGTGTGGTGCAGATGGGCTGACAGTTTCGCTACCAGATGGCTCCATCATCCATTGCAGAGACTCAATCACAGATGGACAATATTTGTTACACCCTGTCACTCCGGAGTACGCAGACATCTATTGGGGCCGGTTGACACATGAACAGTTGAGCTGTCTCCTGAAAACATTCCAGACCTGGAAGCCCTGGCTCATCAGTCTGCGTGCCTATGTTTCTCCTGCTGACCCACCTCACGTCACCCTCTTCTATGACCGGGAACCCACAGACTGGTACCAAGAAGCCTTCTAATCTGATCTTGAGGGTAAGACTTGGCAAATTAAAATTGAAAATATTTATGTAGCTCCTGAGGGAGTATCAGCGGCAGTAACAATGACCACTGAACAGCTTAGCTAGTATCAAATGAGTGATAAAGCTGTCCCCCATTTATCTCTCTCTATAAATCCTGAGCACCAAGCCAAGGAGTTAGGAGGGATGGTTAAACGCTCTCTAGCTACCACAGATTGGTGTGTGGAGGAGCTGAGGAAGAGAGATCGTAAGAATTATCGCATATTCTAAATCTTTAACTTTTCCTTATCACTGTTTTCACTGGGTTTCATGTTATTTGTTTAAATTGCTATTTTGTGTTAGTTTCGCCACGTTTTAAGGTTTTTCTTTTTTGGTTTGGGTGTGGCCGTCAGGTGCACCTGGCTGGCCGGCGCCTAGACGCCATGGTGGTAGGAAGCACGGGGAACTTCTCCACGCTGACACGGAAGAACGGCATCAAGGTGGGTGCCGGTTCTTCGTGCAGCGTGGAGGAAGTTTGTTTGGCGGTGGGGGAGGTGGTTGGACACGGGTCCATTAAATCTGCAGCCCACATGAACGGGGCTGTAGTGATTTTTGTCGACACCGAGGAGAAAGCTCGGCAGCTGGTCGAGGCTGGCATATCAGTGGGAGACTTGTTTTTACAGGTGTCACCACTGATGCTGCCAGCCACGAAGATCACTTTGTCTAATGTCCCCCCGTTTATTAGTGACAAGTTCCTAATCAAGGAGTTGTCCAGACATGGGAAGGTGGTGTCCCCGATCAAGAAAGTCTTGACGGGGTGTAAATCCCCCCTTCTCAAGCACGTTGTCTCTCACAGGAGACAACTGTTTATGATTCTTAATAAACGGGGGGAAGAATTCAACGTTAGGTTTCATGTAAAGCTTGACGATTTTGAATACCTCTTATTCGCGACTTCTGCAAATATGAAGTGTTTTGGATGTGGACAGGAGGGGCACGTGATAAAAATGTGTCCAAACAGAGCCGGGCCGGTTTCGCCCGCTGCTGCGGGGGACCCCCCGGCTGCCGCGGGTGCCCCTCCCGCTGCTGCTGCGGGGGGGTCCGCGGCTGCTGCGGGGGGTTCCGCGGCTGCCACTGGTTCCCCTCCCGCCGCTGCTGCAGAGGGGTTCGCGGCGCCCGCTGACAAGGTCTGTAATAGTGACGAGTTGCCAGCTGTGGGTGGGGGCACGGGTGTGTGTGGGGATGAGGGTGGCATCACGGAGGTGTGTGGTGGTGGTGGAGAGAACGGAGTTGTTGTGGAGGGTGGAAAGGAGGCTCGGGGGGAGGTGGGGGTGAACAACGGAGAACGAGAAATGCAGGAGGGCGATGAGGAGTTAGTGTGTGGTGATCGGGAGGAGAAAGTGGAGGTGGATGGAGAAATAAAAGGTGCAAGACAGAAAAGTGAGAGGTCAGGAGCTGGTGTGGAGGGGGAAGCAGGGGCTGTTATAGAGGATATGGAGTTGGGGGCCCCAACCCAGGTGAAGAGACGAGGTAAAAGAAAAAATACAGATGCTGTAGCACATGCCAGCAAACAACTCAGCAAAATAGCTGCAGAGGAGAAAGAGGGATCAGACAGCGACAGTGAGGGCTGGGGTTCTGATTTCAGTGAGTCCTCCCGTGCCTCACAAGCTGACAAAAGTGAACCAAGATACCCTGCGGAATTATTCCTCACCTTCCTACAACAAACCAAAGGGCTGAGAGGAGTCAAAATAGAAAGCCACTTCCCAAACTTAAGGACTTTCTGCTCCTCAGCCAGGCATCACATCAGGCACAAACAGGAATCAGGCCTCACTGACCAACAAGTTTACAGACTGAAGAAATTAATGAGCACGGCACGTAAACACTTCTGAACAATGACATACACACACGTTTTAATAATTTTTATAGTTTTATGGTACACGCTTCTTAACTTTTTACCCATGGATACTTTTAAAATAGCATCTTTAAACACAAACGGTGCAAGAGAAGTTTTGAAACGTGAATTTATTTATCAGACCATAAACTATAAAAAGATCGATGTACTCTTCCTTCAAGAGACACATAGTGATGCACTAAATGAAGCAGAATGGCGCAGGGAGTGGAAAGGAGAGGCCATTTTAAGCCACGGCACGTCTAAGAGTGCAGGCGTGGGAATCCTTTTTACAAAGTCCTTCACTCCCAGTCACATAGAGACACGACACATTGTTCAAGGCAGATGTCTTTTAGTCAAAGCTTGTTTTGATCATTTTAATGTAGTTTTTATCAACATTTACGCTCCCACCACCAATGCAGAGAAAAAACGTTTTTTAGAAGAAATTGGGGAGAGGTTGGGAGATTGTGGGACTGAGGACTATGTTTTTATAGGTGGGGATTTTAACTGCACCGAAGACGAATCTCTGGACCGCAATCATGCAGAGCCTCATCCGGCAGCCCAGCGTGTCCTGAGACAGCTGATCGCGTCTCACGGCCTGGTGGACGTATGGAGGAGGATGCACGCAGGCTCCAGGCAGTACATGTGGTCCCACCTTAAAGAAAATCGCATTTCGCTGGCTCGCCTCGACCGCTTTTATTGTTTTAAACATCATTTTAACGTGTTTAAAGCTTGTCAGATCTTACCAGTAGCTTTTACAGACCACTCACTGATTTTAGGTAAAGTTTTTATCAGAAACATTTTACCTAGGAGCGCCTACTGGCATTTTAACTCAGTTTTAACTTATGACCGTAGTTTTAAGGAGATTCTGAGTTATTTTATGACGGGTTTTAGACAGAAGAAGAGAAATTTTACGTGTTTGCAACAATGGTGGGACCACGGTAAAGTTGAAATAAAACTGCTGTGTCAGCAGCACACTCTCAACGTCACTCGCAACATCACCAGATCTATCAAGGATCTGGAGATTGATATAGTGGAGCTAGTACAACTCAGTGAATCCACAGGAAACCGAGAGCACTTTGAAGCTCTCAAAGAGAAAAGGTTAGCCTTAACCAACCTGCTGGACGCGAAGGTCCAGGGCGTGTTGGTCAGGTCCCGGATGCAGACCATCACAGAAATGGATGCTCCCTCTAGCTTCTTCTTTGGCTTGGAGAGGAAAAACGGGCAGAGAAAAGAGATCCACTCTCTGCTATCGGACACTGGGCAGCAGCTGAGTGAGCCAGGCCAGATCAGGAGGAGGGCCGTGGAGTTCTACTCCTCGTTATTCCAAAGCGAATACGAGAGAGAGGACGAACTGTTCGAAGAGTTCTGCAGTGAGCTACCCCAGGTCTCTGAGGAGACCAACGCCCATCTGGGGCGCCCCCTGGGACTTCACGAGCTCCGCACGGCCCTCCAAAGCATGCAAGGCCAGAAGGCACCCGGTATAGATGGACTCACCGTAGAGTTTTACAAAGCCTACTGGGACATCCTGGCAGAGGATCTACTGGGTGTCTTCAACGAAAGCCTGAACGCCGGCTCACTCCCGCTGTCGTGCCGCAGAGCGGTCATCGCTCTCCTGCCCAAAAAAGGGAACCTACAGGACCTGAAGAACTGGCGTCCGGTGTCCCTGCTCTGCACCGACTATAAAATCCTCTCCAAGGTCTTGGCTACCAGAATGAGAGAAGCTATGGAGCAGGTCATCCACCGGGACCAGACCTATTGCGTCCCCAGCAGGTCCATGGTAGATAACATCTACCTGATTCGAGACGTTTTGGAAGTCTCCAGTTCATTAGGCCTGAACACAGCCTTGGTCTCACTTGACCAAGAAAAAGCTTTTGACCGCGTCGAGCACGGCTTTCTCTGGGAAACTATGGGGAAGTTCGGGTTCGGCGCTGGTTTTATAGCTAAGATCCAGGTGCTGTACAGTGGTGTTGAGAGTGTGCTGAAGATCAACGGTAGCTTGTGTGCTCCTTTTAAAGGTGTGTAGAGGCGTTCGGCAGGGCTGCGCGCTCTCGGGGATGCTCTACGCACTCTCCCTGGAACCCCTCCTCCGAAAGATTCGAGCAAAGGTCCGTGGTTTTATTACACCCGGTTTTAACAACAGAGTGGTTTTATCCGCCTACGCTGACGACGTTGTTGTTTTTATCAAAAACCAGAAGGACGTAGACATTTTAAAAAAAGTTACCGAAAGTTTCTCCACCCTGTCCGCTGCGAGGGTGAACTGGGGAAAGAGCACAGCCCTCGCCGTGGGTGAGTGGCCTGAAGGACTCCCGGTTCTCCCTCAAAGCCTCCAGTGGAGGAGAGACGGGTTTAAATATCTCGGTGTCTACCTGGGAGATAACAATGCGATCAGGAAAAACTGGGTAAACGTTAAAGAAAAATTCGAGGAGAAAATACAAAAATGGAAATGGCTGCACTCCCAGATGTCCTACAGAGGCAGAGTGCTAGTTTTGAACAACCTGGTCGCATCGCAGTTGTGGCACAAACTGGCCGTTTTAGACCCACCTCCAGACCTGTTGAAACAACTACAGTCTGAGATGGTGGAGTTTTTCTGGAAAGGTCGGCATTGGGTGCCACAGTCGGTTTTATTTTTACCAAGAGAGGAGGGGGGACAGGGCCTTGTCCATCTGGCCAGCAGGACGGCCACTTTTAGAATGCAGTTCCTCCTAAAATACCTGGCAGGACCTGCTGATACAGTGTGGAGAGACGTGGCCAGCTGCATCCTCAGAAGAGTGAGCGGGTTGGGGCTGGATGCGGCTCTGTTTCTAACTAATGTTGACCGTTTACAGATAACGGGGCTACCCAAGTTCTATCAGAGTGTTTTTAAATTATGTTCTCCTTTTAAATTCGACAGAACAAAAACGAATAATTCTCTGCATTGGCTTTTAGAAGAACCATTAGTCTGTGGAGCGAGACTGGACGTCTCTGACAGCACAGTGCCAGGGCTGCCGACGGTGCTTTGCAGGTCTGGGACGGTGACCCTGAGGCGCCTGGTGGAGACGGCCGGACCAGACTTCTCCGGCGTACAGAAAGTGGCCTCGTTGCTCGGGGTCCGGTCTGCCAGACTGGTGCGCCGCTTCATGGACCTGTTGAGAGAGAGGTTGGCTGCTGGAGAGAGGCACCTCCTGCAGCTGTGGTCCGCGGAAGGTCGCCCGCCTGATCCGACGGACCCGTTTCCAGACACCCACCTGGTTCCTAACCTCGGGGACAGCAGCAGTCCCCTTCTTCGTGACACAGGCCCAAAGGTGGACTTATGCAGATCGGGGCAAAAAGTACTCTACAGAACCTACGTGAAAGTGCTGAATAAGAGGACTCTGCACAACAGAGCCGTTTGTGTCTGGGACGGCAAGTTCGGAGAGCAGAAGCCCCAGTGGAGGACACTCTACAAACCTCCGATTAAAAAACGGACTGGTGACCTTCAATGGAGGGTCCTTCATGGCGCCATTGCTACAAACTCTTTTTTATCTGTCATCAGTCCCGGGGTTTTAAACGAGTGTCCTTTTTGCAATTTGCCAGAGAATGTTTTTCACTTTTTTATGGATTGTGTTCGACTAACAGTTTTTTTTAGCCTCTTAACAAAGATTTTTAACCTTTTTGACACAGTTTTTACCCAATCTGTTTTTATCAACGGTGTATTTTACAGCAGGGCCACTAAAGGCAAGTCCCAAATTTTAAATTTTTTAATCGCCGAGGCAAAGATGGCAATATATTTGTCTCGCAGGGACAGACTGCAGGATGGACCTCACCTCGATGCTGTGTCTCTGTGGAGGTGCAACGTCAGGGCCAGGTTGGCCTTGGAGTTTCACTTCCACAGGGACACTGGGGATTTAGAAAGGTTTTTGAAACTGTGGGGATTTAAAAATGTTTTATGCACCATCTCTGATCAGAAGGAACTGACAATCAACAAGCTTTTAATGTAAACGCTCTAGTTTAAGCTTGTCCTGATCATGTTTTTTTACTAGTGTTTTTAAAACAGTTTTTTTGATAACTGTGTAAATAAAGTTTTGTTAAAAATCTCTCTCTCTCTCTCTCTCTCTCTCTCTCTCTCGCTCTCTCTCTCTCTCGCTCTCTCTCTCTCGCAGTATAGACACAAGTCCATTGTCTGAGGCCATGAGAATACCATTAGTTACTTTTATTAGTGCTGTTTCTGTGCTATGATGAGCTCTAAACCCTGACTTAAACGCTTCAAACAGATTATTTCTTTGTAGATGTTCATGCAACTGACCTGCAACTATTTTCTCTAGAATTTTTGAGATGAAAGTTAGATTAGATATAGGTCTATAGTTAGCCAGAATTTCTGAATCAAGATCAGACTTCTTAAGTAAAGGTTTAATTACAGCAATCTTAAAGCTCTGTGGTACGTAACCATTCATTAAAGACAAATTAAGTAGTTCCAAAATGTGAACATTAATTAGGGGAAATACCTCTTTAAACAGTCTGGTTGGGATGGGATCTAGCAGGCATGTGGATGGTTTGGATGAGGTTATTATTTTTGACAATTCAAAGCTCAACAGGACAAAAACTGTCCAAACATACATGTAAATCAGGTTCTAGTGAAATTTTTAAAGTTGTCTCATTTGACAGGGGACTAGAGATAGTAGAAGGAAGGATGGTTTGAATTTTCTCACTAATTGAAATAATTTCATTTATAAAGAATCTCATGAAGTCATCACTACTTATAGTTGTAGGGATATATGGTTCAACAGAAATGGGACTTTTAATTAGTCTAGCAATAGTACTAAACAGAAACCTAGGGTTATTTTTATTCTCCTCTATTAAAGATGAGTAATATAAAGTTCTAGCATTACGGAGAGCTTTTTTATATGTTAGCAGACTATCTTTCCAAGTTAAATAAAATTCTTCAACATTAGTAGAGCGCCATTTTCTCTCCTGGTTTCTAGATGCCTGCATAAAATATGTAACTCAGAATTGAACCAAGGAGCCAGTTTCCTCTGATTGATTACTTTCTTTTTCAGTGGAGCAATTTTATCAAGTGAAGTTTGCATTGAAGTTGTAAGATGATCAACTAGATGATCTAAGTCACTGTTCTCTGATGCATTACTCTGCAAGACAGAGGAAACATTGATGCATTACTCTGCAAGACAGAGGAAACATTGATGGAAGAGATTGTTTCAATTTGGTTACAGCATTTTCTGATAAGCACCTGCTGAGATGAAATTTACTCTGTGACAGTGTAGCCATTTAATGTAAACTCAAAGGTTATTAAAAATGGTCAGACAGAATAGGATTTTGAGGAACTATTACCAAGTCCTTAATCTCTATACCATAGGTCAGAACTAAATCAAGAGTGTGATGATAAGAATGAGTAGATGTGCGAATGTTTTGGGTAAAACCAAATGAGTCTATTAAATTATTAAAGGCTATGATTAAACTATCACACTCAACATCTACATGAATATTGAAATCACCCATTATGATGATTTTATCAGTATTTAATAGTAAGTCAGTTAATAATTCTGAGAATTCAAACAAAAACTGAGAGTAAGCGCCTGGTGGACGATATATAGCAACTAATAAAAGTGTCTTTTCTGATTTCTATTTTGGATGAGAAAGACTGAGGGACAGCGATTCAAAAGCATCATAACTAATAACTGATTTGGCATTAATCAATAATCCTGACTGAAAAATAGAGGCTACTCCTCCACCTTGGCCAGTTGTTCTAGGAACATGACAATTTAAATAATTAACAGGAGTGGATTCATTTATACCAACAAAATCCTCCTGTTGTAGCCAAGTTTCTGGCAGACACAATAAATCAATATGATGATCAGTTATCAGTTCATTGACTAACAGGGATTTAGAGGAAAGAGATCTGATGTTCAATAATCACATTTTATGATTTTGCTCTGGTAAAGTAACTGTGTTTATTTTAATAATATTTTTATGGTTTATATTTTTAGAGCTGATTTTTTGTTTATTTAATTTGAGCCATGGGTGAGTTGACACTGTTTCAATGCGGGTGTGGGTGGGTAACAGAGGAGAAGCAGCAGAGAGGTGGAGGACTACACCTCTGCTTCCTGTACTGGACCCTGGGTTATCAATAATTTGGGGGATGAACAAAATCATCTGTGGGTGTGTGTATATATATGTGTGTGTGTATGGGTGTGTGCACATGTGTGTGTCTGAACAAGACTTCTATTTAACCAGGCAAATACCTTTTAGGTCACCAGATGTCCCCAGCAAAGGAGGCCTAACTTTGCTAAGGAGGCCCTGCGCCTCAAAATCTAACATGCATGTTTTTTGTATGTGGGAGGAATAAAATGATGAATAGTTTTATTACCTGAAATTAAAAAACCCAAACTTACCGAGCTCAGTTACTAACCCTTGCATGAATCAGTGTTACTTAACCTGAAGAGTATACATGTTTTTTTTTTATTTATGTAACTTTTAATGAATAATTCAAATGTTTAAATATAATTTTCTACTCTCCACCTCTCCTAAGTCCAGATTTATTTATTTATTTATTTAATTATTTCTATAGCACTTTACACAACCATGGTGATGGTGACCAAAGTGCTTAACAAAAAACAGTACTTAAAATGACAATAGGTTAAAAGATGAGCTGTCATCACCCTCAACAGACCCTGCAATTTTATTTAATAAAAATAAGAAACACCTCAGCATTTTACCTCAGGTGAAATTTCATAGCATTGATCATTACACATGTATGTCAATAACAAAACAATTCAAATTGAAGATAAAACTTATCAAATCAGAAACACAAGAAAACATACAAAAATGATCTTGTATTTACACAGATAAAAATGTACCATTGAAGATTAATTATGCGCACATGATCCAATCTAATAATGCAAGGTTAAATCATGATGGTTCATGTCATGGCGGCCTGCAAAACTCTATCATTCTACAGATAAAAAAATACATTTACCCTGGTTGGTTTATCCTGATGCATGCTCAAATTAAACCTGGTTGGTTTAATTTCACAGTCGTGTTTGAGTTCCCTCATCTTTTAATTTACTTTAACCTGTAGTAATTCAAAATCTTGCAAGAAAATAAAATAAAAACAAGGTCAGATGACCCTGTTAGCTGTCTTGTTTATCTAGGCCACAAAGCTCCAGTCAATCTCTACTCCAGACACTACACGATAATCCACACACATGAGACTGTGATAAATGAAAAACATCTTTGACCTGTCACATTATCTTCAGAGAGAAAGTCTTTGTGTGTTCATCTACTCACATCAACTTGAGTGCGGAGGTTTCTGCTTTCTATCTTGGCTCCCAGTTTGAACTGTACCTGTTGGTCTTTAAAAGTTATTTAAATAAAATCATGTTAATATAAAAAGGTCTCTTGCCAATTTAATGCCTGATGTTTGATGATTTCCTCCGCCTTAGGTTTTATAAGTCTGTGTATATTTGCTGTTATTAAGTGACCTTGTACTGGGCAGCTGTGGATATTAGTTTTCACTCTTATACATCTGTAAAGTAACTTATATTAGTTATACATTAACAAACACATACAATCATTCATACAGCAGATACTCACATTCCAACATCATTCATGCAACAAATATACATGACATTTGCAATGTTATATTTCCCTATTCCTGCCTAACTAAGGCTCTTGCCTGTCCCTCAACTTGTAAAAACACATTTCCATCACTGCCTATTCTAAAAAGCTATCAATCCCTGTCTTTAACCATAACATCTCCATATGGTCATCTGCAGATATTCTTCTTCTAGATTCTCTCTAGGACTCATACAAATACAGGTGTTTATTTTAAGGATTCTGCCGTATCAGGAGCACAGCCTCGAGCAAGAAAAAATGTGGCTTTGGGATGTATTGTTGACCAGTCTGTTTCAACAGCAGACCTAAGGAGGGTATAATAAACAGAGATCCGAGGTCATCAACTTCTTTTGAGGAGTTATTAAAAAACTCCTCACAGGCACCCAAAAACCCAGTAGTTTTCTTCAAACTGTCACATGACCACACCTCTTGACGCTTTCCAGATGTCCAAGTTTTAACGTGTTTCTAGTAAACAGAGATGGGCAATTTACACCCGGAACATCTTTCGGACTGAGCACGCTACTAGTAAAAATTCTAACGTCAGCAAAAATGACATCACAATTTTTACATGGGGCTTTAAACCTTCAGCCACGTCGGATCCTTCGCATATCATCGACAAACAAACAACAATTTATATACAGGCATTTAAAATCAACTGGACGAAGCTTAAATTTTGAAGAAATATTAGTTAGTCAGCAGAAACTATCATTCATAGTGCAGAGAGAAAGATGGGGGATGAAAGATGATTAGCTGAAAACTAAAAGTTAACAGTTTTAATCCAGCACCAGGATGGGTCTGGACAACCTGTCAAAAATGGTTAATAAATACATAGAACAACTTTTATTTTTTGGCGCCAGATCTGAGAAAAAGTATCTTATTAATAATCTCTAAACCCCTTTCGTGTAAAAACCTGTATGTGTAGACTGTGTGCAGAGAGGTTGGTTTATCTCACCAGTCCCCGTGTTTAGGATCACCTGTTTCATCAGTTTCATCCAAGCTTGCTGCTTTAGTCACTGAAATAAAATTATTGAGTTTCAAGAAATAAAATGTAGTGTTTCAAAAAATCTTGTGCCTGCATTGTCTCTTGTTGCTTGTCAGCCACCCTGCACCGTCAGATCTTATACGTGCCCGTGATAGACGATTCCTTAACGTAGTCAGATAACAATTCAGCTGCACAATATCTGGTGCAGGGCCTCTCAAATCTCCAAAAACACCTTCAACAGTAAGCTTTTCTGCCCATTCATCAAATGTTTGAATTTGTTGTTTAGACTCCTGAAGGGAGTGAGAGCTACGAAGCTTGTTTTTCCCAGCCTCAATATGTCAGGGTTTTATCAGGCAGGAACAAACCCAATAGATGCAGGCAGGGACTTGGATTCAGAAGATACAAAAATAAATACTTTTAATGATAATAAATTAAATAGCTGATGTGGCAGCACACTTACAAAACTGGGAATACAACTCAGGTCAGGACTGGAACACATCAGATCAGGACAAGACAGGGTAGACCCAACGACGACGCGACAATGAACAAGACTAACAGACAGACTATATACCCAGACAAGACAGGATGTGATTACAAACAGCTGGCATGAGACAAGGGTGAAATTAATTGGGTAAATGATGAGACACACAAGGGAGTACAGACAAGGAAGGCCCACAGATGGCGCAATCCTTACAGTACCCCCCCCCCAAAGAACGCCCCCTGGCGTCCCCAAAAAAGCCCCCCAAGAAAAAAAAGACGTGAGTGGGTGGAGGGAGGAACTGCAAGGATGGAGGGCCCAATGAAACATGAGGACAAACAAACTGACAAAAACAAAAACCTGGGAACACAACTAAACACAAATAGGTACACACAAAAAGAAAAGTCTGAGCGGTCAGGTGACCGTCCTCGCAAGGTCATGGTTCCAGCGGGTGGCCGGAAGGCTGTCCATAAAACCGAATGGGTCAGGAGGGCAGCCAGGAGGGTGTCCATCAGACCGAAACAGGTCAGGAGGGCGGCTAGGAGGGCGACCATCAGACCGAAGCAGGTAGGGCGGGCGGCCGAGAGGGCGACCATCAGACCGAAGCGGGTCAGGAGAGCAGCCAGGAGGGCGACCATCAGACCAAAGCAGGTCGGGCAGGCAGGCGGCCGGGAGGGCGACCATCAGACCGAAGCAAGTCGGGCGGGCGGCTGGGAGTGCGACCATAGGACTGAAGAGAGTCGGGTGGGTGGCCGCGAGATCGTCCATCGAGACATTCTTCAGGTAGGTTGAAGCCGAAGATCTCAGGCGAATCGAGACCGAAGATCTCAGGTGAATCGAGGCAAAAGATCTCAGGTGAATCGAGGCCAAAGATCTCAGGCAAGAAAGGGGCAAAGACCTCAGATGAACCAAGGGCAAAGACCTCAGATGAAACAGGGGCGAAGACCTTTGCGGAAGGACCAGAAGTGAGGGCCACAGCAGGTGGGTCAGCGGCGAGGAACTCAGCAGCGAGGAGCTCTTCTGCGGCTGGATCTTCGTCGGCAGGATCTGGAGCAGGATCGGAGTCCGTCTGGACTGCCATGGCTGAGCGAGCAGGAGCAGAGTCCGTCTGGACCCCCACGGCTGAGCGAGCAGGAGAGGAGTCCGCCTGGACCCCCTTGGAGCAGGAGACTTGAAGAGAGGAGTTCGCCTGGACCCCCTCGGAGCAGGAGATGTGAGGAGAGGAGTCCGCCTGGACCCCCACTGCTGAGCGAGCAGGAACAGAGTCCATCTGGACCCCCACAGCTGAGCGAGCAGGAGCGGAGTCCGTCTGGACTCCCCTGGCTGAGCAGACAGGAGCAGAGTCCACCTGGACCTCCTCGGAGCAGGAGACGTGAGGAGCAGAGTCCGCCTGGACCCCCTCGGAGCAGGAGACGTGAAGAGAGTAGTCTGCCTGGACCCCCACGGCTGAGCGAGCAGGAGCGGAGTCCGTCTGGACCCCCACGGCTGAGTAGACAGGGACGGAGTCCGCCTGGACCTCCTCGGAACAGGAGACGTGAGGAGCGGAGTCCGCCTGGACCCCCTCGAAGCAGGAGACGTGAGGAGAGGAGTCCGCCTGGACCCCCTCGGAGCAGGATATGTGAGGAGAGGAGTCCGCCTGGACCCCCTCAGAGCAGGAGACGTGAGGAGAGGAGTCTGCCTGGACTCCCTCGACGCAGGAGACTTGAAGAGAGGAGTCCGCCTGGACCCCCTCGGAGCAGGAGACGTGAGGAGAGGAGTCTGCCTGGACCCTCTCGGAGCAGGAGACATGAGGAGCGGAGTTCGCCTGGACCCCCTCGTAGCAGGAGCCATGAGGAGCGGAGTCCGCCTGGAACCCCTCGGAATAAGAGACTTGAAGAGAGGAGTCCGCCTGGACCCACTCGGAGCGGGAGACGTGAGGAACGGTGTCCTCTAGGACCCCCTCCAGACACGAGACGTGAGACTTGGCTCCTCTGCAGCAGGCTGCAGGCTCTGGGCTGGCTGCAGGCTCTGGGCTGGCTGTAGGCTCTGGGCTGGCTGTAGGCTCTGGGCTGGCTGCAGGCTCTGGGCTGGCTGCAGGCTCTGGGCTGGCTGCAGGCTCTGGGGTTGAGTCAGGTTCTGGGGTGTATTGTCTCATGGACCCGATCTCAATCAAAAGCTGGTGATATGTTGGAATAGAGGTGAGGCCGAGTACAGAAATTAACAGTCTCTCAGCTAACCTAAGAAGTGTGTCTAAACAGCCCGGGTAATCTTTAGCTGAAGTCAATAGGTTTTGGAGGGTGGTGTTTATGTGATAGATCTCATAGGCGTCTATCACCCAAGACTTGTTTTCCTTGGTGACCTCTACAGGAATGGTGTGGGACTGCTGTGTAGAATGTTCTCCAGTGTGGCCCCCCTTCGTCAGGTCTTTAGATGAAATGGGGTGTAGAGCGGGGTGACAGGACTGATCCTTGAGGGAGCTTGGTGCTGTAGTGAGGTGCCAGATTCTACCCTCACCGAAGTACTAGGAGGTGAGAGGTCCAGATTGGCTCTCTCAACAGCACCAGAACCAGGTCTCGGAAACTCAGCCTCGCTAGACCGAGTTGGATCTGGAGTCGCTGTCAGGGATGTGGGCAAAGGTTTCGTGGATTGTTTTCGGTTTCGTCTTCTGCCGCCCCGGCGGTGACGGTGGGGAGAGGGGGCAGGAACGAGACGGAGCTCGTCCTCCAGCTCCGCGTCCTCCCCCGACGTCCACCCCGAGTAGCTGAGCGGTGCTGGAGAAAATTTTGTCTCGGGTGCCCGGTGTTCTCCACAGGGCAGAGACCTTCTCTCTTCCTCCAGAACCAGGAGAGGCGAAGACAAAACTTCAATTGCCGTGCAATGACGACTTTGTGTTCGGATGGGTTCGGTTCGGAACCCATCACACCGGATTACAGGTTCCCCTATCTGTGACTCGTAACAGACAGGTGAGTAATTCTGAGAGGAACCCTGCCCGCTGGGTTCTGTGTAGGTCGCGTCATTCTGTCAGGGTTTTAACAGGCAGGAACAAACCCAATAGATGCAGGCAGGGACTTGGACTCAAAAGATACAAAATAAATACTTTTAATGATAATAAATTAAATAGCTGATGTGGCAGCACACTTACAAAACTGGGAATACAACTCAGGTCAGGACTGGAACACATCAGATCAGGACAAGACAGGGTAGACCCAACGACGACACGACAATGAACAAGACCAATTGGCCCCTATCTGTAAGACTTGGTCACCACCTCTCCTCCACTCGTACGCTGAGCACTGGCTTCCCACAGGGATGTGTACTGAGCCCCCTGCTGTACTGTATCTACACCCATGACTGCAGCCCGGCCCACAACAATAACCTCATCGTCAAGTTCACTGATGACACCACAGTGGTCGGACTAATCTTTAAGGGAGATGAGACATTTTACAGACAGGAGGTCCTAGAGCTAGCAACCTGGTGCTCAGAGAAAACTCTGGCTCTGAATATAAAAAAAACAAGGAGGTAATCATTGATTTCAGGAAGCACAGCACCATCCTAGCCCCCCTTTACATCAATGGCGAGTACGTGGAGAGGGTTCACACTTTCAGATTTCTTGGTGTCCATATCTCTGCTGACCTAAACTGGAAAGAGAACACCACAGCGGTCATCAAGAATGCTCAGCAGAGACTACACTTCTTAAGAGTCCTTAAGAAGCACAACCTGAACACAAAATTGCTGCTGACCTTCTACCGCTCGTCCATCGAGAGCTTGCTGGCATACTGCATATCAGTATGGTACGGCAGCTGCACCCTGGCTGACAGGGAGAGGCTTCAGAGAGTACTCAAGACAGCACAAAAGATAATTGGCTGCCCTCTCCCCTCCTTGATGGACATTTACACATCACGCTGCCTCAACAGAGCAGAAAGCATAATCAAGGACTGTTCACACCCGGGTTTTGAACTGTTTGACTTGCTACCTTCAGGGAAGCGCTACAGGTGCATCAGAACAAGAACAAACAGATTCAATAACAGTTTTTTCCCGAAAGCCATCACCACACTGAACTCACACATGCACTGATTTAATAGTCTAACCTCCCAAACACCTGGACTTCTATTGTGCAATACTACTGACATTTCATACTCTCAGTCACCTTAACTACCTCACTAATATCCATAATGTGCAATATAATTGTGAAATACTTGTATTTTTTACACTCATTTTTATATCTATATTGCGTTACATTTTTTATATTTTTAGTGTGTGTTTAGTGTTTAGTGTGTGTTTTCTTAAGGCGTGTTTTTGCACTGGAAAAAGGAGTGGCTCTTAATTTCATTGTACTGCGTATAATGACAATAAAGGCATTCTGATTCTGATTCTGAAGACAGGATGTGATTACAAACAGCTGGCACGAGACAAGGGTGAAATTAATTGGGTAAATGATGAGACACACAAGGGAGTACAGACAAAGAAGGCCCACAGATGGCGCCATCCTTACACAATACAGGCTCCTAAAGAGCCATCTGGCAGCTGGTCACCCATTTCTTATAACCTTGGTCAAAAACAACAGCGAGACGTTGATTTACATTATGTTTTGACTAGAGAATTCAGTGTTAGCTTAACAACAACAACACACACATATACACATTATATTTTGATCAGCACCCTGAGGCTACAAACATATACAACACTACTACTGCAACTACTGCAACTCCCTGTTTACTGGAATACCCGGCAAAAACCTTCAGAAGCTTCAATATATTCAAAACAGTGCAGCCAGGATTTTATTGAGAGCTCGTAAATTTGAACATATTACACCCATTCTCCATAACCTCCATTGGCTTCCTGTCACTTACAGAGTTCAGTACAAAATTGCTCTCATCACCATCAGTGTTTATACGGAAATTCACCAGATTATCTGAAGGACCTTCTTGCTCCATATTCATCCACCTGGTCCCTACGATCACAGAACAGTAATCTCCTCCACCTTCCACGAACTAAATTAAGAACCATGGGAGATCGAGCATTCTGTGTGGCTGCCCCCCACCTCTGGAACTCCCTCCCTGAATATCTGAGAGCTCCACAATCATTGACTGACTTTAAAAAAGGCTTAAAGACTTTTCTTTTTAAGCAAGCCTATTCTGCCTCCACATGATTGTATCATTGATTTTAGTTGATTGTATCATTGATTTTAGTTGATTTTATCACAGATTTTAGTTGATTTTATCACTGATTTTAGTTGATTTTATCACTGATTTTAGTTGATTTTGTTGTGAAATAAGATTGTGTTCCTTGTTGAAATTGACCCACTTCCTGTTTTACTTTGAAGAGGCTCCCACAGATTGAAGTCTGTTCCTGTTTACATAATGTAACACGATGTCTCACACTTCTGATTCGTTTGAAACTGGCCAATCCCATGACAGCAGGCTTAGAACGTGCGGTGAAAAGTTAGTTTTGCTGTGTGAAGGAACGCCCTGTTTTTAGACAAAGAAAGTGCAGTTTTCTGCTCGAAGCGAAAAGCAGACGAAGCGGCAGCCAGATGAAGCAGAGTGACGGTCGTCTTCAGATTCCTCCTTAACAAGGTTGTATTGTATAGTTTAGAATGGATGCATCCATTTAATTATATGTTAAAATAATAACTGCATTTAACTAATCCACTGTTTATGCTTGTGAATCTGTGACTTTTTGACTTTGTGACTCTCTTTGCTTATTAAATATTCGTAAACTTGAAGGTGCGTTTGTCGTATTGTGAAGTGCGTGTCTTGACTCCTCCTGCAGGATGACCGGTAACAGAGCTCGGGTGGAGAGATAAGAGAAATAACACAACAAAATGGAGGTTCCACCGAGATTTGAAAAACAGTTACCGAGTCCTTCACACTGATCTACGGCGCGCCATAAAAACAAGGTAAGCAGAGCCTGTTGATTACGAAATCTGTAAATTGGGCTTTTTATAGGCAAATTTGCTCAGTGTGTGTGACTCCCAAATAAATAGTTTTAAATAGAGAAGTTTACGTCGACTGTAAGAATAAGATAAAAGTAAGATAACGTAATAAAACCAGTCCCAGATAAATCACGCAATAGTCAAGCCAACCAGGGTCCGACGGGGCTCTGGACCAGAGGGGGTGGGGTTGTAGGATAAATCATTTATTCGCCGTCATCCCTGTAACTCTGAGACTAAGTTGAACTGTAAACTTGTTAGGGTGGTGTCTAACTGAAAACAGTGTTAATTTAAACTTACTTAAAAATTGGAAGTTCATTAAGTAAGTGCGGGACTGGGTGGAATAGTAATTAATTAAATACGACGCACGCACCGAATAGATTAAAATAAAATCAGCACTAATAATTAGATTTGTTGAATAAAATAACTTATGATCTGTGGTGAGTAGAGGAAGTCACAGGTTCACAAATATTGCTGTCTTCTAGGATATTAAAAGGGAAGTCAACACATTTTGTTTTAAAAAAAACAACAACAACAGTTTCAAGGGTGACCATTGTGATTATTCCTGGCGTCTGACTCGCGTGAATGTTGAAATAAGTGGTCAGTATCTTGTTTGTTTATTTTGTTGTTTGTGTTTTTGTCAAATATAAGACCACAGTATGAATGTGTAGAAAAAAAAGTTCCAGAGTCTAAAAAAAAAAAAAAAAAAAACAGTTCCAGAATTTTCCAGTGACAATAAACAAAGAGGTGTGGGGTGTGTGTTTGAATTTCCTGAGAGAATGGACACAGAGGCGCAGCGTGTCATGTTACAAAAGTGCGAGCAGGAAAGTTTTAAACCGGTAAAGGAGCAAGTTGAAATTGTGAGACAAGCATTAGAGATGTTGGAATATAATAAAAAGCTAAAAAAAAAAAAGCTCTCGTGCAAAAATTACAAAAAATAGAAAATAATGCTCAAGAGGGACAAGATGTGATATCTTTAATGTGGGATAAAATTAAAGAATTCTCGAGAGATGAGGATAAGTTTGACAAGCAAAAAATAGAGGCAAACGCCCTACAGAAAGGTAAATACAGAAAGTTAATGAGGGAGGTTAAATATGAAAGAAAAGAGTGGTTGAAATTGGTCTTTGTGGCACAGGGTTCGTCCCATTTGTTGAGAAAACAGCAACTGGTGGAGCAGCCTAAAACAAAGAGTGAGGAAGTGGGTAGTTCAGCTCCCCCTCCTTATAACTCAAGTAGCAATCAGTCAGCACATCCCCCTACAGGAATGTACCCTATATATCACATAACAGATGGAAGGTTACAGGTGGGGGAGGTCACTGACACCCCCTCGCAGCTGAGGGGGGAGTCACCCATCCCAGTTAAAACAAAACCCCTTGTGACACCAGGAATGAAGCCGTGTTTTACACAGTCCATCAGTACACCATTCCAAACCGAGGGTGGAGGGAACACAAAGAACACGCAGCAATGGGTGATTAAAGATGGGTGGAGTCAGTCTGCTAATCCCACAGGACACCCTGATTTGCACACTTCTTCCCTCTTTGCACCCTCAGCATCTCCCTCTGACAGCTCCCAGGATGGAGAGGGCGTGCTCGTGGGTCTGCAGGGTTGGAAGAATCGTGCAGGGTTGTCTCAAAACCTGCTCACCTGTACTCACCAATTGCCTGCCACGCCCCAGACATGCGTACAGAATCCTTTTTGGCCACAAGCAATACGAATTACTTCTGATTTGTCGGCAGCTCTTCCACCACCAGATCACGCTTCTATCCCTGTTGAAAACGTGGATCCATCGTTAAGTACTGGTTCTTTTCCCCTTCTGCAGGCAGGAAATCAGATACGTTATAAACCTCTTGCGCTAGGTGATGTGCAGGCGTTAGTGGACAAACTCCCTCCCCTCACAGAAGGAGGAAGTAAGTGGTTGAATGTAGTGGACTCCTTAACTAAAGGTGTTAATTTAGCTGTGGGAGACATGAGGGCGCTGTTGGGAAGGTGTGTAACTTCTACTAGGATGGATGAGATAGAGAGAGCTGCTGGGTGGAATCGTAACATACCTGACTCAACTTGCATGTTGTTGCAGTATCAGAGACTTGCCACCGCTCTCAGACAGGCTTATCCCCTTCCAGAAGGTACAGGGGTTCCTAAGTTCACCTGGAAGCCTGGTCAGAACCCCACTGCATATTTAGATGTGTGTAAACAGGACTGGTATGACAGAACACACTGCCATGGTCAGGGGGAAAATCAAAAGTATTTTTTTAGACAAGCAATACTTGATGGTGTACCCGCAGCAGTCAGTAAGGCAATGAAAATTAACCCTGATTTGCCCACAGCAGATGCTGCCCAGTGGGAACGGCATCTTATTCATCATCTGCAATGTGTGGCTGATGAGGAGACTAAAACTTCCTCTGAACTGAAAGATATGCAAACACAGCTCTTAAAGCTACAATTGAAACAGGCTAGGGATGTAGTTAAATCTAAAAAAGAGTCAAAACAGATGGTACAAGCTGACACTGTGTTTCAGTGTTCTGAGGCTGCTTATCAGTGTCCTGTAACCGCCCAACCCCCGCTTCCTGTTGTATATCCTCGGGGACGGCCCAGAGGGCAGTGGGGAGAAAGAGGGGGGTCTCGGGGCAGAGGTTTTGGTCGGGGGTACACGCAGGGAGGCAGAGCACAAGATGTCTGCCACTACTGTCACAAACCAGGTCATTGGGCGCGTGATTGTTATCACAAGCAGGCCAACGCCCAAAGAGGAGGAGCACATCACTACTCAGCTCCCAACCACCAGATGGCGCCACCGGCACCTACCTCTGGCCAGCAGGATCCACCTTGGGCGCCACCAGGGGGATACTACCAGCAATGACACACCCCACAGAGTAATCACACCATAGGGGGAGGAGCAGACCCTATGGTGAAGATGAGGGTCATGAATAAAGACCTATCATTCCTCGTGGACACTGGAGCTACCTATTCAACCCTCAATGAGCAGGGATTTGATGAACATGCCAGTGCGGACACTGTATCTGTGATCGGTTTCGCTGGGGTGCAACAAAAACTGTCTCTAACTGAACCTCTCGTAGTAACAGCAGGACTTCAAACAGTGACACATCCATTTGTTCTGTCCACACGTGTACCTGTCAACCTGCTTGGAAGAGACTTGTTAAAAAAACTTGGTGCAACAATAATGTGTGAACAAACTGGTTTACGTGTTACTTTACCAAGTGGTGTGACCTGGACTTGTTCTGCTTCTTCCTCCTCTTTGTCATCACAGTGCTTGGTACAGCCGATACATGAGGAAGTAGCTGACATCTACTAGGCGTTGCTGCGCCCCGAGACACCTGAACACATTGGACTTTACTCTGCCTACTTGTTGTGGAGGCCATGGCTTGATGCTCTGCGTCCCTATGTCCCACCTCTAGATCCATTACATGTCACTCTCTTTTATGACCATGATTCTGACGATTGTTACAGGGAGCATTTTGCTCAGCACTTGCAGGACACTGAGTGGCCATTAATATCAGACCGGCTTATAGTAGGTCCACAAGGCGTGGCTTCTCACGTCACCCTCACACCATCTCAACTGGAGTGGTACATGATGTCGTCTGAAGCGATCCCACACGTCTCATTAGCTTTAGCTCCCACACATCAGGCTAAAGACTTGGGCCCAATGGTGAAGGCTGCTGTCTCTGCCACAGATTGGGTCCCAACACAAATACCTCAGCTCGCTTACTCATCATCAACCGACTGCTATAGCATTGACTTAGCTGTTCATGATGTAGGTAAGCTAGACCATGAGGTGATCTCCAGAGACCATGGCAGAGAAAAAACTGACCATTCAGATGTTCCTCATATGTTAGATACACTTCCTGCATCTCTCTGGTCTCAGGGACCTGAAGATGTAGGTCATGTTAAATGCCCCCAATCTCTTTTGAACTGACCCACAACGAACCTATATGGTTGTATCAGTATTCTCATAGACCTGAGGCTGAACAAGGTTTGACTGACACAGTCCAAGGGTTGCTGAGAGCAGGGGTCCTCGAACACTCACATTCAGACTGGAATACTCCCATTCTACCTGTTGAGAAGGCGGGGACTGGAAAGTACAGAATGGTACATGATCTTAGGTCGATCAACGCCATACTTAAGACACCTACGTCACCAGTACCAAATCCCTATGTTGCACTGACCCAACTGACACCGAACCAGAAGTGGATGACCTGCATTGATTTGGCTAATGCCTTTTATTGCCTGCCCTTATCAGAGGACCTGCGTGACATTTTCTCATTCACATTTAACGGTTGCCAGTACAGATACACTCGCTTGCCTCAGGGTTTTGCATTATCGCCAGGCATTTTCAATCATGTTTTAAAGAACATTCTTGTACAGCTTCCACTCCCCAGAGGCACCACTTTGGTCCAATATGTTGATGATTTACTGATAGCCTCTGAAACAGCACATGACTGTCTTACAGCCACTCAGGCTGTCCTGCTTCACCTGCATGATGCAGGTTTTAAAGTTAGTAAATCTAAACTTCAAGCAGTTCGTACACAGGTCGCTTTCCTCGGTAGGTTGGTCTCTGCTAATGGTACAACACTTTCACCAGAACACAGGGCGTCTATACTACATCATCCAAAACCCACCACTGTACAAGACATGTTATCCTTTTTAGGTTTAACTGGGTACAGCAGACACTATATACCTGATTATAGTGAACTCACCACTCCACTCAGACAGATGGTAAAAGATCAAGGTAACAGAAACCTGAAAGCAACACTTGTGTGGAACACGGATGCAGAACATGTGTTTATTAAACTGAAGCAACTCTTGTCCAGAGCAGCTGATTTGGCTCTGCCTGACTACTCCGCCCCGTTTTTTCTTGATGTTTCTGAAGTAGAAAACACTGTTAATGGTGTTCTGTTTCAGAAAAAGGGGGGTGGTAGACAGGTGTTGAAGTACGCAAGTGTACTGTTGGATGGTACTGAGAAGCTTCATCCAACATGTACACAGGCAGCGGCAGGTCTGGCAAGGATTGTTTCAAAAACAGCACACATCGTCATGGGACACCCACTACACATCCTAACGACACACAACATAGTAGCGTATGTTAATTCTGAGCTCTTTACAATGACATCCTTAAAGCAAAGACGCATGAGCAACATCCTATCAGAACCGAATTTATTGTTCCTACATGAAGGCATAAACATGGCAGATGGTATGCAAACAACACAGGCACATGATTGTGTGCAAAAAGTGTACGTGGAGGAACGCATTAGACCTGATTTACAGACTGAACTCATATCACATTCAAATATACTTTACACAGATGGTTGCTGCTTCAGACTTGAGGATGGGTCTTTGAGATCAGGATTTGCTGTGGTACAGCAGAATGGTGATGAGTACGAGGTACTGAGCTCAGGGCAGCTAGAAGGTCATCAGTCAGCTCAAAAAGCTGAAATTCAGGCAGTCGTTGAGGCTTTGAAAATGAGCAAAGGAAAAGAGGTTACAGTGTACACAGACTCAGCGTATGCTTATGGTGTAGTTCATGTGCAATTACCACAGTGGAAAAGAGCAGGTTTTCGAACAGCAGGTAACAAACCAATTAAACATGAGGAACTCATTAAGGATTTAGCTGACAGTTTGATGTGGCCAGCAAAAGTGGCGGTTGTGAAGTGCAAAGGTCATGATGTTACACAATCAGACACAGCGGAAGGAAACAGGCAAGCTGACAGAGCAGCCAAGATAGCTGCTGGCTATTTGCCAAGAGTCCAGATGGTGACAGTGCTGCAGGTGGGCATTAAGGGCGTGACGGTGCAATGAGCTGTTGCTGAGAACCTAGGAAGAAACTGTGCGTGAGTATTATGATAAAACTTTGGTAAGTCCGTATTTATTTAAATAAAAACTGTTTAATTAAATATAAGATAATTAAGAAAGTCCTAAATATTACTAATAAACTTTTTTCATTCGATCAAACAAACTGGACGAGGAGACTTTGCAGAGCCTGGAATTGTTTGTTGACGAGTGTTTCGACAGCTTAGTCATGGGTAAGCCTAAAGAAACATCCGGTGCTGCTAGCAATTCAGCTAACATCCCCAATGCTAAGCGGCATCGACAGGGCAGCTCAGACAGCGTTACGGCACCGTTTCCTGACGATTCAGGTTTAAAGGAGATATTGGAGTCAATTGACCAGAAGCTAACTAGCTTGGACGCCCGACTAGCATTAGTAGAGATGCTACATAAAGAGTTTCAAGGCCTCAGGGAGTCTTTGGAATTCAGCCAACAACAGGTAGCATCACTTGCTAGTGAAAATCAGGAGCTGAGAGGAACGGTTAAACAACTCACCGAGGAGATGACGCTGCTATCCGGGGATAATAAAAAAATCAAAGAATCGATCCTGGATATCCAAGCCCGGAGCATGCGGGACAACCTCGTCTTCTCGGGAATACCGGAGCGAGCGGACGAGGTCCCTGAGGCCTCCGTCCGTGACTTCATTCAGAATCAGCTGAAGTTGCCGAGTGACGCGGTTAAATCGATCACTTTTCACCGGGTCCACCGCCTCGGAGGTAAGAAGCCTGGAAGCAATCGGCCGCGGCCGATTGTAGCTAAGTTTGAACATTACAAACAGAAAGAACAAATTAAAAGCCGAGGTAGAGAACTGCGTGACACGAACTTTAGCATGAACGACCAATTCCCTGCAGAGATTCTGAGTAGAAGGCGCGTCCTGTTCCCGATTAGAAAGAAAAATATCAACGAGGGCAGAAGAGCTGCGGTGGCTGTGGACAAACTGTACATCAATGGTCAGCTGTTTAGAGATCCAGAGGTTACTCCCTGGCTCTATTAATAATATAAAAAAGGTAAGTATGATCTTCAGTTGCTAATTTTACTTAAAATGTATTAGCAAGCATATATATTCATATTACTTACCAGATATTTATGTAATTTTTCAGCACAGCTCGGTTGGTGGGTTACACAGATGGTGGTGGTACACGGTGGCATGACACTTAATGTGGTAAGGGGGTTCTTTTTTTATTTTTTCTTCTTTTATCTTTATGTGTTTATTGTGTTTATTATCATCTCACTTTATTTTTTTTGTCTCTATTTTTCTGACTCAATAATTATTAGCACACAGGCACAAAGGCTTATATATATCCATATACATACATACAAATACCTCATAAAGGAATACATGCATGATTTACCTTCAAAAACAGCACTTAGTTTATCTATAAATCATAAATAATCAATCATTAAGGATTATGTTATTGTCTGGGTGTTTTACTATTTTTGATATTTGTGATAATGGGTGTGGTTTAATTATATTTTCACAAGCACAAATATGGGCATCTTAAGGTTTGTCACATGGAATATTAATGGAGCCGGTAGCCAACATAAAAAAAATAGAATCTTTAGCCAGATTAAAAGATTAAAGGCAGATGTTGTATTACTCCAAGAGATTCATAAATTACCGTCAACTGTGGATGAGCTAAAATCTCCTGAGTTTCCTCATGTATTCTCAGCCTGCTATAACTCAAGACAGAGAGGAGTAGCAATATTAATACATAAAAATGTGAACTTCACAATATTAGACACAGTTATAGACCCGCAAGGTAGATATATAATATTAAAATTATCCATACTCAGTCAAAAATATTGTATTGTTAGCTTATATGGGCCAAATGTGGACGATGCTGCTTTTTTTCATGATCTCTTTTCTACTCTATCAAATCACATGGATTGCTCGCTGGTACTGGGAGGTGATCTTAACTTTGGTCTAGATAACAAAATAGACAGGCTGAATGCAGTAGGAGCTCAACGCAGTTGGCAATCCATAAATGTAGTTAAACAGTACATGAGTGATTATGGACTCTGCGATGCATGGCGGTCTCTTCACCCTAATAGTAAAGAGTATTCTTTCTTTTCACATGTGCATCACTCTTACTCTCGTTTGGATTATTTTATAATCAGCAACTCATTGCTGACCAACATTTCAGACACTAAGATACACCCTATTGCTGTCAGTGATCATGCACCAGTTACTTTAAATTTAGATAATAAGAAAGAAATCCCAAAAAGTATAAACTGGAGATTAAATACCTCACTGCTTATGGATGAAGAATTTATACAATACTTTAAAAATGAATGGACATCGTATTTAGAGTTTAATGACTTGCCAGGTACATCAGCGTGTACACTCTGGGAGGCTGGGAAAACAGTTATGAGAGGGAAAATAATATCCTACGCAACAAACAAAAAGAAAAAAGAAAATAAACGTATTGAGGATTTAGAGAAATCTATCAAATTATTAGAAAGTTTACAAGGAGAGGAAACACAGACAAAACTACGCAAGATAAAATTAGAACTAAATGAATGTATTGACAAAAAAAACAAATTCTTAGTACAAAGACTTCGCTTGGAACATTTTGAACACAGTAATAAATCCGGTAGCTTTTTAGCTAATCAACTCAAATTAAATAAAGAAAAAACGTCTATATATGGTATTAAAGACACAAATGGTAACATAACTTATGACGAGGAAAAAGTAAATAGTGTTTTTAGAGATTTCTATAAAACTCTATATACTCCACAAATAAACCCAACAGATGAAGATATTAATCAATTCTTGGAGAGAGTAATACTTCCAAAACTAGACAGTAGTCAATCTTCAGAACTAGACTCACCATTAACATCAGATGAGCTCCGTGAAGCCATTAAAAACATGCCTAATAAGAAATCTCCAGGCCCAGATGGATATCCAGCAGAATTTTATAAAGAGTTCTGGAACATCCTGGAACCAATATTTCACAGAATGCTACATGAGTCAGAAGAAAATGGCAGGTTTCCAACACATATGAACTCAGCCAACATTAGTCTACTATTAAAACCAGGCAAAGACCCAGTACTACCTACCAGTTATCGCCCCATCTCTCTTATTAATGTAGATGTTAAAATAATTAGTAAAGTCCTCTCTAAAAGATTAGAGAAAATAATTCCTCTCATTATTCATCCTGACCAAACTGGATTCATAAAAGGAAGACACTCGACCACAAATACACGCAGATTATATAATTTAATAGAGTATTCATATAGTAAAAATATTGAAACGGCTATTTTGTCTTTGGACGCAGAAAAAGCATTTGATAGGGTAAACTGGAAATTTTTATTTTCTACATTGAGTAAATTTGGTTTTGGGGACCATTTCATTAATTGGTTAAAAATATTATATAACTCACCAAGAGCATGTGTCAGGACAAATAATCAAATATCTTCAAGCTTCTGTTTACAGAGGGGGACCAGGCAGGGATGTCCACTTTCACCTGCACTATTTGCTATTTTTATTGAACCTTTAGCAGCAGCAATAAGACAAACTGCTGATATTAAAGGTATACTGTGTAGAAATATAGAACATAAAATTAGTCTTTATGCTGACGATGTCTTACTTTTTCTTCAGAACACAGAAAAGTCAATATCTAATCTTATCGAATTAATAAACTCATTCTCAAAAGTTTCTGATTATTCTATAAATTGGTCAAAATCCACAGCTCTTCCAATAAACTGCGTGTTTAATACTTCTCTCAATGAACGACTACAATCAGGTAACATTACATACTTGGGCATTAATATTTCTCCTAGATTAGAAGACTTAATAAAATTGAATCATATCCCAATTTTAAAGAACATTGAAGATGATCTTACTAGATGGAAATCTCTGCCCATATCACTTATGGGAAGAGTTGCCTCAGTAAAAATGATGGTCCTGCCGAAAATAAACTATTTATTCTCAATGATTCCAAATAAACCTTCAACTGAATGGTTTAAGTCACTGGACTCTTTGATATCTAAATTCCTTTGGAAAAACAAAACTCCACGTATTAGCTTAAAAGCATTACAGAAATCTAAAGATACCGGAGGGTTAGAACTTCCCAACTTCTATCACTACTATTTAGCCAATAGGTTACAATATATCTCAAAGTGGTTAAATCCAAATACATTAGATGAAACTTGGATAGACATAGAACAAACTTTATGCAATAATATTAAGATTTCAGATCTACCGTTTATTAGCACAAATATAAAAAGACATGTTTGCTTTAAAAGCATCAGTATTAGCTCTTCTCTGACAGCATGGTGGGAGTATTTGAAAATGACAAAATCTTCACTACTCCCCTGTAGACATACACCCATCTGGAACAATCCTGACATCCTACAAGAAAATAATATGTTAAATTTCCCAGGTTGGAGAGTCAAGGGAATTGAACGTCTGGAACACATATATGAAGGTGTAGACTTTATTCCATTTAATAATTTAATAATACAATTTGACATTGAAAATAAATACTTCTTACAATATCAACAAATTAAGTCTATCATAAAAAAGAAATTTAAGCTTAATAAAACTTTGTTAGAAACACCAATATGTGTGTTAGAGTTCCTTAATCTTAAATCCCCCAAATTATTATCTAAAATATACAAGAAATTGTCTAGAATCAATGACTCCATAATGTTACCTGTTGCAAAATGGGAGTCAGATTTATCAATCAATTTTGACCAAAACACCTGGTCTCAAATATGTTTAAGAACATTTAAAATGACTAGAATCTCCAACTTACAATTAATACAGTATAAAGTTCTTTATAGAGTACATTATACAGGTCAGCGAATGTTTCGGATGGGATTTACATCATCTAACAACTGCTCACAGTGCACAGGCAATATTCCTGATGATTATATCCATGCACTCTGGTTCTGCCCACCCGTTCAGAGGTTCTGGGTCCAGGTTTGTGAAGACTTGTCTAAATGTCTGAAATGTAATATTCCACTCTCTCCGTCTGTTTGCTTATTGGCTATCTTGGAAGATGTTACCCTGGAAAAAAATACATGTCGCATGATTTTCACTGCCTTATGCATCGCAAAGAAAACCATACTCCTGAATTGGAAAAATAAAAATAATCTTAGTATTAATCAGTATAAAAATCTGCTGTTAGATCATATTAGTCTTGAAACAGCATCTGCCGACACATTGGATCAATCTCTGTGGGCTCCTTTGATCGGCTCCGTTACATAGTGAGGGTGGGTAGTCTGGGATCTGACCTTGTGGGGCCTTGGGGTTGATGTGGAGGTGGGTGTATGGGTTTGGGGCCCCGGGGGGGTTGCCGGGGGCTGGGCTCTTGGGGGTACCTGGGCAGGGGGGCACTGCTTTCCCTCTGGGGAGGGCCTGGGTGGTTCTGGGGGATGTCTGCTGGTGGCTGCATGCAGGCCCTCAGGTGGTCTATGGCGGCGGTCGTGGGTCACCGATCTGGTAGCCTGGCTGTGCTGATGTGGGTTCGGGGTGGGCGCGGGGGCTTGGGGTTCTGGGGGCTTGTCGCCCCCGGGCTTGGGCCTGTGGGGTTCGGGGATCTTGGGCTCTGGCGGGCGGGTTGCCGGGCTCTGGGCCGGCTTGCGTTCTGGTGCCCGGTTCTGGGCGGGGGCCTTCGGCTCGCTGGTGGGTTGTGGGTCATGGGCTGGGGGGTTGGGTGTTTGGGGGCATGACCAGTGGCCCCTAGGAGGGGGTAGTTTGACCCAGCCTAGGTGTCTAGTGTGCTATGTGTTTTGAGAGATGTCCGAATGAGGGGTGGGTGTAGTATTTCTTCTGGAGTGGGGATGGGGTGGATGTCCTTGGGGGCGGCCCGGGACTGTGCATGGCCGGCTGGCTGGCCCCTTTCCTGTGGTGGGGGCTCGCTCCCGGTGCTTCCTGGCACTGTCGGCGGTTGGGCGGGCGCTCTTGGC
>NW_023618678.1:0-1414 GCF_014905685.2 Nematolebias whitei
TGTAACCGAATAATCACTATGGATTTCTGCTATAACGCTGTTCCCCTGCAAATCATTGATTAAAACAAAGCAAAACGTAAAATTTTGGATTCTTATTTCAACACCCCTTTGTTCATGGAAGTGGAAACCTTGGTTCAATGAAACAACAGAGGTATGTGGGAGGTTTTAAACGGTTTTCTTAGCCTTTGATTATAAAACAACACCCAGGAGTCTTATTTTGTTCCTAGACTCTAAAGATTGCCAGATAGGTTAACAATTGCAATGCTAAATCAGGAGATGAGCTACCGTTAACTTGCGCTCCCTCGTCTGCCAAACGACCCCGCTCCGGCTGCTAGGTAGGGCGAGGCACGAGGTGAAAAGTTGGGTGTGGTGCAAGGAAGAAGGTAGTTAACAGTCTGGCTGAATCATCTCAACACAGCCTAAATCTAGAACTGTCCTTGGAAGCTGCTGCAGGTAAGACCTGAGCCATAGGATTAGTTTTGAGACCCGTTGGAGGAGAGGCTGCGGTGAGGGCGTGGCACGTGCCCTGTGCCTACCTCGCTCGGATAGCAAGACACTTGATTCCTTGAAAATTCTGGTCAGTTCTTCTGGGACAGATGTAATCTTCATCTCTGAAACCTGGCTATCAAATCTGTACTCAATAATGACCTGGCAATCAATGGATTTAACATCTACCGCTGTGATTGTCAAAGAAAAAGGGGGGGTGTTGCTGTTTACATCAGAGATTCTTTGATTGCTAGTCCTGTGTATTCTAAAAAATTCCTAACCAAACTGATGCCTTAGCTGTAAACATCACTTTGAATGGATGCCAGATATTATTTGTAGCCTGTTGTTATCGTCCACCTTCAGTATCACCTGAGGCTCTGTCCTCCCTGATGGATTTCCTTGGTAATTTAAAATACAAAGAGATCTTTTTGGCAGGAGACTTCAACATTGACTGGGTTAAGTCAACCCCCCTCTGTGATAAATTCAAGGAATGTTGCCTGTCTCTCAATCTTACTCAAATGATCAAATCTCCGACAAGATTAAACAAAAACCGTCCTAAAAAATCTTCCATATTAGACCTGTTTATAACAAATATGCCTCACAAATTCCTTGGTACAGGTGTATTTGCCAATATCTTGAGTGATCATTGTGTGACAGCGGCTTTGAGAGATGTTAAACTTCCACCTTCTAAGCCCAGATTAATTCAAAAAAGGGATCTGAAACATTTTTGTGAACAGTCATTCCTCTGGGATCTGTCTCACTTTAACTGGCATTGTATTCTTTTAATTGATGACGTGAATTCCGCTTGGAACTTTTTCGTAATAGTTTCATTTATTTTGTGAACAAACATGTTCCTTTTCATCAATGCAGAATAAAGGGATGAGACAGCCCCTGGTTTACTCTAGAGCTAGCTGACCTCCTGCACAGG
>NW_023618678.1:1514-9067 GCF_014905685.2 Nematolebias whitei
GGTACAGGTGTATTTGCCAATATCTTGAGTGATCATTGTGTGACAGCGGCTTTGAGAGATGTTAAACTTCCACCTTCTAAGCCCAGATTAATTCAAAAAAGGGATCTGAAACATTTTTGTGAACAGTCATTCCTCTGGGATCTGTCTCACTTTAACTGGCATTGTATTCTTTTAATTGATGACGTGAATTCCGCTTGGAACTTTTTCGTAATAGTTTCATTTATTTTGTGAACAAACATGTTCCTTTTCATCAATGCAGAATAAAGGGATGAGACAGCCCCTGGTTTACTCTAGAGCTAGCTGACCTCCTGCACAGGAGAGATCATCTTTGGGCCACAGTGAGAAAATCTGACTCAGATACTGATTGGTTGAGTTTTCGACAGATGAGGAATAAATGCACAACTGATATCAAAGCTGCAAAACGCAACTATTTCTTATTTCAGACCTCCAAAAATCTAAATGACCCTAACAGATTCTGGAAAACCATCAAATCTCTCTCAGGCAACCCCCAATCAGCTGACCTCCCATTACAACTTCTCATTAACTCTGTTCCTGTGTCAAATAAGCTTGAGATCCTGAACTGTTTTAACAAACATTTTGTTGCTTCTAGTTCTTTGTTTGACACAGTTACTAATGGAAAATCAGCCACTTCACTTAATAACCAAACTTCTACAAATCAAATCCCTCCTACAAGTCAATCCTCAGTTAAACACAGCTTCTCTTTTTCTACGTTCTCAGTCAGTGATGTCAATAAACTATTAAAAGATCTTGATCCTAAAAAATCTGCAGGACCAGATGAACTTCCACCTTATTTCTTAAGGCTGGCTGCTCATATCATCACAGTCCCTGTGACCCACATCTTCAATCTCTCCATAAGACAAAACTCCATTCCAGATGCTTGGAAAACAGCCTTTGTTCTTCCTTTGCTGAAGGGAGGTGACCCCACCTCACTGAACAACTATCAGCCAATCTCTAAACTCTGCATTTTAGCCAAGGTTCTAGAAAAACTGATAAACTCTCAAATCAAAAATTACCTGGACTCATTTAACATCTTACATCCACATCAATCTGGTTTCAGGAAACAACACAGCACAACCACTGCTTCACTGAAGGTTCTTAATGACATCGTTGAAGCACTGGATGCTAAGGATTATTGTGCTGCACTTTTCTTAGACCTGTCTAAAGCTTTTGACACTGTGGATCAGAACATCTTGTGTCATAAACTCTCAGAAATCGGTTTTTCAGATCACACCATTGGTTGGTTCTCTAACTATCTTTCAGACCGGAAGCAATGTGTTCAACATAATGGTACTTCCTCCAGTTATTTAATAGTCAACAATGGGGTACCACAAGGCTCAGTCTTAGGACCCACCCTCTTTACAATCTACATACATAACGTAGGTAAAAACGTCCCTAATGCATCCATACATTTCTATACTGATGACACAGTAGTTTAATGTCGACCTAAAACTGTTGCTAAAGCTTTCCAGCTTTTGAAATCTGCATTCAACAACATCCAGACAGATTTGTTCCACCTCAAACTTGTCCTAAATGCCAACATAAATAAAGGGATGCTTTTTTCAAATAGGAAGTTGGTCCCAGCAGTTCTTCCTCAGATTTTATCCTCAAAAGGTGTCCCGATTGAGTTTGTTGATTCCTATAAATATTTGGGTATCTTGGTCAACTCACATCTCTCTTTTAAGTTTCATGTGGAAAACTTGGTAAAGAAACTGAAAGTTAAACTGGGTTTCTTTTTCAGAAATAGATCCTGTCTAACCCTGAATGCTAGGAAACGTCTTGTATCTGTGACTTTCCTTCCCTCCATTGATTACGGTGACATTATTTACATGAACGCTCCTACAAGAACCCTACAGATGTTGGATGCTGTCTATCATGGTGCACTAAGATTCATAACTGGCTGTGATTATCATACCCATGTAGTGAACTAGGCCTGATGTCAAAACCTTGACCTTAAGGACCTTATGGGACAGAACTTGTCATTTCATTGATTTGCATCCAGAAATACAGGTTGACCCATCCTGAGACTTTCTTTCTTAAATTAATCAAGTGAAAGAAGACTACTTTCGATTATCATTACTATTTTACAAATGTTTGATAATCAAATTGTGTTAGTTCAAACAATGTTTAAATGTTGAAGTGAACTACTCATTTTTATTAACTGTGAAACAGTAATAATGACTCTTAATCCTCATTCAAAGTGAAATCAAGTTGGAATATGTTACAAAGTAATGATTCAATTTCTTGATCGTCTGTTTGAAGTGAGCAAGTGTGTAAGTTGGTCAAAGTTCAAGTTTCGGTCAACTGCAAGTTTACTGAAAAAGAAATGTCATGTTTAACTTTTACAGCAAGATACTAGAGAATTGACTCCACGAAGTCTGAAGTTCTTCATAATATCTTTTGTCTGTTCTTAAACAATCTTAATCTTTTCCTTGACTTTTCATAACACCTTACATCACAAAACACACCTCTGTTTGGTCCATTCGACCAATCAGAAAGTCCTCAAATGAACCGGAAGTGACCCTTCTTAAAAGGTGCAGCACTTCCTAGTTAACAGCAGTTCCAGAGTTCATGAAGGCTGGAATTCAGGATGCTGATGAAAGAAAAATCAAGCTGAACAAGAGAAGATCTGGGAATTATGAAATTTCTGTTTTGGATGATCTCACGACTCCCGAGGTTTAGCTGTTTTCACGGAGACGCTGAAAGAGTTGAAAGGAGAGTTCTACACCAATGCTGAAACTATCATCTGCAAAGGTAAAAGAGTCGATCTCAACCAAGCGTACCGTTGGGCCAAGCTGGAAAAGAAGGAGCGTGTTGGTTCTGGTTAGGACAGACAAATTCCCTCACACATCTCTCTCAACTTAAACTTCATTTCCCATCTTTAAAATTCTTCTATCTGCTAAAAATCATTACAGATATTTTTAGGAATGTCTGAAGCAAAGTTTTTCAATCACCGCCGTGTGGTTAATATCTGCTGTTCTGCTGGAAGTGAGAAGACAATCGCCGTATTGTTTACTTCCTGTAAAACTGATTAATAAGCTGTCGTTATTTTCAATTTTTGCCAATTAATGTAAATGTGTGATGTGTTAAATTTGATTCTGTTAATAAATGACCCACTGTCGTTGGTGAGTCAAAGATAATTAACGTCTCACGTCCACATTTTATTAAATTCAGATGCACGTTATTATACAGTCCAGAAAAATGAAAGAATCTGTTTTATCTATGAATATATGACAGCATATGTTCATACTACACCCATCACTGCACCCAGTATTCACTGGTTAACTGGACAACATTAACTTCACGCAGACTCTCCCACTGGTACATTTTCATCTTTAAATCACTTCTTGGTCTGCTGCCTTCATACATCTCCTACTACATGTCTCTGCGTGAGTGCAGCTACGGTGTGCGCTCTAAGGACATTATTACCTGCAGTCTTCCCTCAATGAGGACTGAACTAGGCAAGAGGGCCTTCTCCTACTCCGCTCCTGTTTCCTGGAATACCTTACAAAAACAATTGAAGCTCTCGACCTTGACCTCTCTAAGTGGCTTTAAGAATCTGTTGGACTCCTGGCAGGGACCAATGCAGACATGTTCCTGTTTTTAGTTTTCTACATTCACCTTAGAATCTAGCTGTTTTTTTGTTACCTTTTTCTTTTAGCCATCCTATTTGTTAAAAAATTGTAGTATGACTTTTTATAACTGTTTATTGTTGTCGCTGTTGTCCATTGTTGTCATCATTCTTTGTTGAAATCAAGTCTCTCTTGTAAATGAGTCCTCGAGGCTCAATGGGATTTACCTGTCTAAATAAAGGTTGAATGAAATTTAAATTTTCAGTTATCCTAATTAAGTGTTCCTGCTTCTTTTTGTTACTCTAATTAAGAGTCGGGACAGCCGAATTATGAGCATGCCTAAGTTTTTTATTTTATTTGTACCACCAAATCTTGCTCGTGTGTGGACAATATTTAGGGCCCCTCCTCCACAACGGGTGGGTCATTGCCCTACTAGGACCTGGACTACACAAGGCCCTGCAGGGCTCTTTTGATAAGAGCCTCTACCTTGGAAACACCTATCTTGTTTTATTTTCACAATTATAATGTTAATATTGTTTACTGTTTGTTTTGTTTTGACACGTGTTACGAGAGAGATTTGTTTGTGTATACATTTTATAAAACTGGATACTGTGGGAGAGGTTTTCTGTACTCGTATCAGGTTAGAAAAGTATGAATATGCAGAACATTAAGATAGTATCACTTAATGTGAAGGGTATTTCAAACCCAGTCAAGAGAAGTAAAATAATATCAAAAATGAAGCAGGAACATGCCAAGATCATCCTTCTACAAGAGACACATCTTCCTTTAACGGAACATGAGAAGATGAGAAGAATGGGTTATACAAGGGCTTTTTATTCATCTTATAAATCTGGCCAAAGAAGGGGAGTTATAATAATAATATCACAAAAAATACCTTTCGAATATATATCAGAGATATCTGATAGAGAAGGGAGATATATAATTGTTACAGGAAAGATAAATAATGTTTTAATAACAATATGTAATATTTATATCCCACCTGGAAGTAGTTTTGGTTTTTACAGGAATATGTTTGATTTAATGGTAGGAGCAACAGGACTTGTGATCTGTGGAGGTGACTGGAACATATGCCTCAACCCTAAATTAGATGCATCCAAACATTTACCAACTACATCATTAGATAAGAAAATTAATAATCTAATGGAGGAATTGAGTATACTAGATCTTGGAGAGATTTCTATCCTGTAAAACGTGACTACACCTTTTATTCATTACCCCATAATACTTGTTCTAGAATAGACTATTTATTTGTGTTTAAAAGAGACCGTTCCAAAATAAATTCCTGTAATATTGTCTCTATTGACCTGTCTGATTATGCATCTGTTTCTTGCGGTGGCCGTATCAGTGAGAATCCACGTAAAACATTGTGGAGACTGAATATAAATGCTTTAAAAAATCCATAGTTTGTGGCTCAGATGAGAAAGGAAATAAAACAATGTCTAGAAGAAAATGATAATGGGGAAGTTGAAGCAGCAATTTTATTTTTATTTATTTATTTATTTATTATTTCTATAGCACTTTACACAACCATGGTGATGGTGACCAAAATGCTTAACAAAAAACAGTACTTAAAATGACAATAGGTTAAAAGCAAGAAAACACAACATAATAGCACAAATAAAACCAGAAATGTCACCACATATTTACGTGCTAAAAGCTTGTTGGAATAAAAAAGTCTTAAGCTTCGATTTAAAAGGGCCAAGTTCAGTAATCTGACGCAGATCAAGTGGGAGCTTATTCCAGAGTCGAGGTGCAGCCGCAGAAAAGGCACTGTCACCCCAGCGTTTATATTTAGTCCTTGGAACAGAGAGCAGGAGCTGGCTGTCTGACCTCAAAGATCTGGAGCGGGCGGGGAAACTTAGCATCTCGGTTATATAAGGAGGAGCAAGGCCATTCAGAGCTTTAAAAACAAATAATAAAAGTTTAAAATCTATTCTAAAACAGACAGGGAGCCAATGTAGTGAGAATAAAACAGGTGTGATGTGGTCCCATCTAGGAGTGTTGGTTAAAAGGCGCGATGCTGCATTTTGTACAAGCTGGAGGCGACTCAGTGATGACTGTGGTACACCGACATACAGAGTGTTACAATAATCGAGCCTAGAACTGATAAAAGCATGAATAGCTTTCTCCAGGTCGTGACAATTTAAAAAGGGTTTGACCTTTTTTAAAAGGCGTAAATAAAAGAATCCCGACCTGACAACAGAGGCAATATGTTTGTCAAAGTGTAAAGCCTTATCAAAGGTCACCCCAAGGTTTTTCACACAGTCACTGAAGTTAATGTCCAAATTTCCAGGCCAGTTGCATCTTTGTCACCAAATAAAATCCATTCTGTTTTACTGTCATTTAAAAACAGGAAGTTCTTGTTTAGCCAATGTTTGATTGCAGAGATGCAGTCAGAGAGAGAAAGCATTGGGTTATTGGATCCTGGCCTTAATGGTAAATAGATCTGCAAATCATCTGCATAAAAATGAAAGTTGGCATTGTGTTGTCTTATAATAGATCCAAGTGGCAACATGCATAATGAAAAGAGCAAAGGATCCAAAATGGAACCCTGGGGCACCCCACACAGAAGAGGGGCTGTAGAGGAAGAGGAGCCATTGAGCAAGATAGAAAAGGTTCTATCAGATAAATAGGACGTGTACAACTTCAGAGCAGTACCACGAATCCCAACAAAATCATGGAGGCGAGACAGAAGGACAGAGTGGTCCACAGTGTCAAAGGCTGCTGTAAGGTTGAGGAGCACCAGAGATACTGGGCACCCAGAGTCAACTGACTGAGCTATGTCGTTATGAACTTTCAATAATGCAGATTCTGTGCTATGCCGGGATCTAAAACCAGATTGAAATTTATCCAGGATTGTGCTTTTTTCCAGAAAAGGCTGAATTTGCGTAAGAACAATTTTTTCTAAAACTTTGGAGAGCAAGGATAAATTAGAAACAGGTCTAAAATTTGATAAAACCAAGGGATCAAGATTTGATTTTTTGAGAAGGGGGCGGACCGTTGCATGTTTAAAAGCAAAAGGCATAATTCCAATGGACAAACACCAATTGAAAAAAGGAAGAAGGTAAGGACCAAAAATATTAAATACCTCTTTCAATAATCTGGTGGGGAGAAAATCAATGGGGCAGTTGGTGGGTTTAATGGATTTGACAATTGTCCAAGAGGGAATAAGACACTGGTTCAAACTGCTCGAATAAAGCAGAACCAGCAGAGACAAAAGAACACTGAAACAGAAGTAGCATGTGTGCCTGTGGCTTGTCTAACCGATACAACTTTATCAATAAAAAAGGAGAGAAAGTTCTCACAGGTGGAGGCTGAGGCATCAGGTAAGACTGAGGTGGGTGGATTTAAAACAGAGTTAATTGTATTAAATAACACCCTGGGGCAGTGGCTACTGTTTGTGATAATGTTAGACAGAAATTGTGATTTTGCATCATTAACAGATCTCTGATACAGAACAAGAGTTCTCCTTAATAAAACCAAAGAATCATGTTGCCTGTCATGTTTCCACTGTCTTTCAGCCCTTCTACATTGTCTCCTGAGTTTGCATGCAGTAGAATTTTTCAGCCAAGGCTCGGCTCTGGGTTTAGGGTGTCTGAAATTCACCGGAGCAATAGAGTCCAGGATCCCAGTGCAGGTATCAGAAAACAATGACAAAAAATCTTTGGGACACAGAGGAACATCAGGACCAACTGAATAAAACTGTGAGTCCATAAAAGCAGTGGTAAACTGTCGGGCACTGGCTGAGGTGAGACAGCGGCGATGACACCCCGCAGCCAGAGGCCTCCTGGCTGGGTGGGGGTTTTATGTTCTCAAGTATTTGTGATACTGACCTTGTGCTTCCTATGCCAGCAGTTCCTCGTTTTGGCTGTGCCTTTCCAGTCCTGATCTCTCAACATCCTGTTTGGTCTCACGAAACCCGGACCTGTGGATCCTGGATAT
>NW_023618678.1:9077-11606 GCF_014905685.2 Nematolebias whitei
AAGCTGTAAGACAAAAACAACAAATATCAAATCCTCTTCTCCTGTGTCACTTACCTGCTCTCGACCTAAAAAGACTATTCCCCTCTTCCAGGAGTTCCAGTCCCAGGGTCCTGTATATATTGTATATATTTTCTAAGTCACTGTAAATAAACATCACTTTTCGTAGCCTGAGTCTTGTGTTGTTCTGGGTCTCGTTACAACTGGGTTGCCCGCACCTACAACAAATTGTCCTTATAGATAGTGGCAACACCACCACCGCGGCCTGTCAGACGTGGGGAGCTGAAGAAGGAGCAGCCCGAGGGGGAGAGATCAGAAAACACGCTGTTATCGCCCGGTCTCAGCCACGTTTCTGTCAGCAGCAGAAAGTCCAGAGAGTTTGCGCAGAAGAAATCGTGGAGAATAAAAGTTTTATTTATGACAGATCTAGTGTTCAGAAGAGCCATCCGGATGGAGCACTGGCTGTTATCCTGGGATGCGCAGCCAAAGGAGCAGAGGTTCTCCTGAACCCTGCCACGCCTACAGATCTTTGCATGCCAAAGACAAGGAAATGCGCCGCTGCCGGTGTCCGTATCCACGACGCGTAACCAGCTGTATGAATATTCCATGGGGCATCGTATGTCCACAAAGTTGTATTTCCTGAGAATCTTGCGTGAAGACTGGAATGAAGAAGAGGCGAAGTGAGCCCAAAGCTTCACAAGCAACCCACCCCTCCTGCCGCGTCTCCTGCGACGGTGCCCGCTGCGGGCGACCACAACACAAGGATTCCGTAGAAATGGAGGTATGGATGCCAGGTGAGGTCGAGGAAAAGTCTTTGATTATCCATAAAGGTCACGAAACGGTACTTTTTCCATGATGGAATTAATATTTAAAAGTGTCTGGTGATCATAAGTAAACAGTGATGACACAATCTGAACAAAAGTCAAGAAAAATAGCACAAAAAGTAACAACTTGAGGAGAGACAGACGACAAGCCACTTACAACGGCGCCATCTTGTCTTGTGGGTTCAAGCAATGGTGTGGGATTCCTTAAAAGCAGTTATCCGTGGGAAAATTATATCATGCAGTGTACAATAAGAAAATGAAACTTAACAAATAACTTAAAGATCTTGAAGAGCAAGAGAAAAGGGTACCAAGTTCCAATTTGCTGACTAAAATAAAGACAATCAGAAATGAAATTAATTTAATATACACCCAAGAAATGGAAAAAAATGACTTGTAAAACAAAAATATTATGAATCTGGACCCAGATATGCAAAAATTATTGCAAGGAGGATACAAAAACAAAAAGCATATTATACTATACACACAATAAAGAACCCAGTTTCTAATATTTTACAATATAAACAAGAAGAGTTACAAACTTCCTTTGAGAACTACTATAAATTATTATATTCACAACCATTTTTAGAGGATGAACAACAAATTGCGGACTTTCTTAATTCTCTTAATTTACCTATGATTTCTGAGGAACATAACAAAATCTTGACAGCTGCAATAACTGAGAAGGAACTTAATTGTGCAATTTCTAGATTAAAGGCAAACAAGTCACCTGGCCCAGATGGCTTTCCTCCAGAATGGTAAAAAATATTTTGAACTGAATTGTTATCAAACCTTCTAAAGGCATTTAACAATGTATTAAAAGATTCAAAGATGCCACCCACCTGGCGGGAAGCAGAAATCTCTGTTATTCCTAAGGAGGGAATGGACCTCTCAGAATGTGAAGCATACAGACCTATCTCAGTACTAAATGTTGATTACAAGTTATTTACGGCCATCATTGCTAAAAGATTGGAGAACATATTACCCCAGCTTATACATACCGATCAAGCTGGTTTTATTTTACAAAGACAAACACATGATGATATCAGACGCTCATTTCATATTATGAATCATATAGAACAGAATAAGATAACATGCCTTTTGGTAAGTCTTGATGCAGAAAAAGCTTTTGATTCAGTTAGTTGGAATTTCTTATATAAAGTGCTTCAAAGATTTGGCATGCATTCAAAGTTTTCTAATGTAATAAGGACACTATATAACAAATTGTCAGCTCAAATAAAAATTAATGGCAGTCTTTCAAACACTATTACACTGCAACACAGATCACGACAGCTTGCCCTATTTCTCCATTGCTCATTGTTCTGTATATTAAACCTCTTGCACAGTGGCTGAGACAGACATAAAGTATTTGAGGTATTACTATAAATGGGGAGGACCATAAGGTGGCCCTATACGCAGATGATATTTTGATATATATAAGTGACCCTACCAATACATTTCCTAAACTAATGAATCTTTTACAAAAATTTGGTAGTTACTCTGGCTATAAATTAAATGCACAAAAGACTCAGTTGATGGCTTTTAATTATTCACCTTCAAAACTTCTTATTAATCAATTTCCACTAAACTGGTATCAACGTTCATTGAAATATTTAGGCATACACCTACCAAAATGATGTCTCAAGGCTTTAAGAAACAAACTATGGCCCCCTTTTAACAAAAATTAAAGAAGATATTAAAAGGTGGAACT